>NC_057799.1:364528134-364608282 GCF_018294505.1 Triticum aestivum
GACCGTGGGATACGGAACATTTCTCCCAATTGCCTTTTTCTGGGACGCAGGGGCGGGAGGAAGAGCTCGGAGCGCTAGCCATGTTGGAGTGGTCTTTCCTAGCAAGCTTTGAGGATTTTTCCGCGTGGTGCTGAATGGATCTGAGATCCAATCTCTTTAAATAGACACTCCTCCTTACATGGTCAGGGTGTTATGTGTAAAAACACCCTGACCTCTCGCATTCGCTCGACACGTGGAAGCTGAAGTTGTTGATACGTAGAAGCCGATGGGCACGACATTAAATGGGAAGCCGAATACATCACTTTGGAGTCATCGAAGGAGGAACCCGCCTTGCAATGCCGAAGACAATCTGCGCGCCGGACACTTCGTTGTTGAAGTATGGTTCGGGGGCTACTGAGGGAGTCCTGGACTAAGGGGTCCTCGGGCGTCCGGCCTGATAGCCATGGGCCAGACTGATGGGCTGTGAAGATACAAAGACCGAAGACTCTACCCGTGTCCGGATGGGACTCTCCTTGGCATGGAAGGCAAGCGTGGCGACCAAATATGAAGATCCCTTTCTCTGTAACCGATTTTATGTAACCCTAGTTCCCTCCGGTGTCTACATAAACCGAAGGGCTAGGTTTGTAGAGGCAAACAATCATAATCATAGTCATACAGGCTAGACTTCTAGGGTTTTAGCCATCACGATCTCGTGGTAGATCAACTCTTGTAATACTCATATTCATCAAGATCAGTCAAGCAGGATGTAGGGTATTACCTCCATAGAGAGGGCCCGAACATGGGTAAACATTGTGTCCCCCGTCTCCTATTACCATCGACCTTAGACGCAGAGTTCGGGACCCCCTACCCAAGATCTGCCGGTTTTGACACCGACAGTCGATGGCGGGATAATGGACCTCGAACTTCAGGCAGTTGCCCCACTAAGCTTTGCTCCTCGACCTGCTATCTTGGCATGCCACGGCATCGTGCTTCTCTATCTACTAGGTGGCGTCACCGCACAACTAATTAATTAATAAGGTACTCTTTTCATTGAGTGGCTTAATTAAGGCATTCAATTCATAAGGGTAGTACTGTACTCTACGTGTAAATTGACTGGTCATTAATTTGTGTCATCGCACGGCTGGATTATGGAGCGCCCTTAGTAAATTATGAAAATAAAATCTTGTGATTATGCATGCATATTTGGGCATCAATGAATCCATATATTAATGTTTTTTTTGAATTATCCCTCCTATGGTGTAGATGGAACAATCTGAATGGATGAAGGATCAGAGAAGCTTAGAATTTATAAGTGGTGTGACGGAGTTCATCAATTTGGTTGTAGGGACAAAAAAAAGAGTTTGTAATGACTATTACATCATGTGTCCATGCAGGGATTGTACCAATACAGAGTCACGTAAAGTTACAGATGTCGATTTCCACTTACCCAAATGGGGATTCATGGATGGATATACACGTTGGACTAGACACGGTGAAGAACGAATCATGGATGAAGGTAACCAGGGCGGCGAGATGCCAAACAGCGATAAGAGTCACGAGAATGTCGAATCTAACCTCGGGGCTCACACGTCAAGCTACCAACGAAACAGAGACAAGCCAAACCCCCCACTGGAAAACCAAAACAGCGACGCAGGCGACACTGATGACCTTGATGATATGCCATATTTTGCTGCTATGATTGCCGATTTCCAGGGCCCAGATAAAGATATGGTTGGGTACAAGGATCTACCATCCATTTATGTGGACTCCAAGAAAGATTTGTATCCAGGATTGATAACCCACAAGTATAGGGGATCGCAACAGTTTTCGAGGGTAGAGTATTCAACCCAAATGTATTGATTCGACACAAGGGGAGCCAAAGAATATTTATAAGTATTAGCAGTTGAGTTGTCAATTCAACCACACCTGGAGATTAAATATCTGCAGCAAAGTGATCAGTAGCACAGTAATATGATAGTTTTGATAACAGTTGTAACAGTAGCAATAGCAATAGTAACTTAGCAAGAGCAATTTGTGGATAACTCAAAGGCATTTGGATCGGTGGATTCGTTGGATGATATTCATCATATAACATTCATAACCTAGGGCGACATAGAACTAGATCCAGTTCATAAATATAATGTACGCATGTATTCCGTAAATAGTCATACATGCTTATGGAAAAGAACTTGCATGACATCTTTTGTCCTACCCTCCCGTGGCAGCGGGTTTCTACTTCTTGAGCTTGTGTTGGTTTTTCCCTTGAAGAGGAAAGGGTGATGCAGCAAAGTAGAGATAAGTATTACCCTCAGTTAAGAACCAAGGTATCAATCCAGTAAGAGAAGAACGCGCAAATCACCAATACCTGCACAAACAATCAAACACTTGCACCCAACGCGATAAAGGGGTTGTCAATCCCTTCACGATCACTTGCAAAAGTGAGATCTGATAGAGATAGATAAATAAAACTAAACAAAAGATAGAATATTTTGGGGGTTTTTTGGTTTAAAGATCAGAAAGTAAAAGATTGCAAAATAGTAGACCAGAAACTAATATGATGGAAAATAGACCCGGGGCCATAGGTTTCACTAGAGGCTTCTCTCTTGAAGACAAATAATACGGTTGGTGAACAAATTACTGTTGAGCAATTGATAGAAAAGCGCAAAGTTATGACGATATCCAAGGCAATGATTATGAAATATAGGCATCACGTCTGTGTCGAGTAGACTGACTCCTGCCTGCATCTACTACTATTACTCCACACATCGACCACTATCTAGCATGCATCTAGAGTATTAAGTTCATAAAGAATGGAGTAACGCCTTAAGTAAGATGGCATGATGTAGAGGAATAAACTCATGTAATATGATGTAAACCCCATCTTTTTATCCTCGATGGCAACAATACAATTCGTGCCTCGCTACCCCTACTTTGTCACTAGGCAAGGACACCGCAAGATTGAACCCAAAGCTAAGCACCTCTCCCATTGCAAGAAAAACCAATCTAGTTGGCCAAACCAAACTGATAGTTCGAAGAGAAATACAAAGATATCAAATGATGCGTATAAGAATTAAGAGAAGATTCAAGTAATATTCATAGATAAGCTGATCATAAATCCACAATTCATTGGATCTCGACAAACACGCCACAAAAGAAGATTAGATCGGATAGATCTCCAAGAACATCGAGGAGAACATGGTATTGAGAATCAAAGAGAGAGAAGAAGCCATCTAGCTACTAGCTATGGACCCGTAGGTCTGAGGTAAACTACTCACGCTTCATCGAAAGGGCAATAGAGTTGATGTAGATGCCCTCCGTGATCGAGTCCCCCTCCGGAAGGATGCCGGAAAAGGCCCCGAGATGGGATCTCACGGGAATAGAAGGTTGCGGTGATGGAAAACTGTTTTCGTGGATGCTTGTGGTGGTTTGGGAATATATGTGAGTATATAGGAGGCAGAACTAGGTCAGGGGGGTCACGAGGGGCCCACAAGGTAGGGGGCCCGCCCTACCCCCCTGGGCGCGCCCTCCACCCTTATCGCCACCTCGTGGCTGTTCTGACTTGAACTCCAAGCCTCCCGGGTGTCTTCTGGTCCAAGAAAAATCATCGCGGAAGTTTTATTCCGTTTGGTATTCCTTTTCTGCGAAGCTCAAAAACAAGAAAAAAACAGAAATTGGCACTGCGATCTAGGTTAATAGGTTAGTCCCAAAAATAATATAAACTAGCATATTAATGCATATAAAACATCCAAAACATATAATATAATAGCATGGAACAATAAAAAATTATAGATACATTGGAGACGTATTAGGGGTCCATAAGGAAACTAAGGGATATTAAGGCCTCCTTTTAATAGAGAACCAGAACAAAGCATTAACACATAGTGAATACATGAGCTCCTCAAGCTACGATCATCACCAGAAAGTATCCCAATTACTGTCACCCTGGGGTATACGAATCATAACACGTAATAGGTGCATATGGCTTCCAAGATCGGATCTAGAACATAGATATAAGGGTGAAACATAAACGGTTCATATCTGAAATCATGGCACTCAGGCCCTAATGACAAGCATTAAGCATAGCAAAGTCATAGCAGCATCAATCTCATAACATAGTGGATACTAGGGATCAAGCCCTAACAAAACTAACTCGATTACATGATGAATCTCATCCAACTCCTCACCGACCAGTGAGCCTACGAAGGAATTACTCACTCCCGGTGGGGAGCATCAAGGAATTGGTGATGAAGAAGAGTTGGTGATGACGAATACCGAAGATTCCCCTCTCCGGAGCCCGAAACGGGCTCCAGATCTTACCTCCCGATGAAGAACAGAACGTGGCGGCGGCTCCGTATCGTAAAACGTGATGAAACTTCATCGCCTATTTTTTATATCCAAAAATAGGATTTTATAGATGTGGAGTTAGGGTCAGAGGAGCCCCAAGGGCCCCACAATGCACCAGGGCGCGCCAGAGGGGCTGGGCGCGCACTAGTGTCCCGTGGGCACCTGGGCCCCCGCCCCGTCCAGTGGGTCCTGGCTCCATAATTTGTTATATATTCCAAAATAATTCTCCAAAAAGTTTCGTCCAAATCCGAGAACTTTTATTTCTACACAAAAACAACACATTGTAGTTCTGCTGAAAACAACGTCAGTCTGGGTTAGTTTCATTCAAATCATGCAAATTAGAGTCCAAAACAAGAGCAAAAGCGTTAGGAAAAGTAGATACGATGGAGACGTATCAAGGATGCAAAAAGAAATATTCCAAGTTGAGTGCCATACCGGCGCTTCTCAGATTTAAAGCTGCAAAATGTCTATGAAACAAGGGCTTCATAGAGTTGTTAGGTCTTTTCAAAGACATTTTTCCAAAAGATAATGTGCTCCCTAAAAGCACGAACAGAGCAAAGAAAGTTGTTTGCCCATTGGAACTTGAAGTCCAGAAGATACACGGTTGTGTGAATGATAGTATGTTGTGCCATGGTGACTACAAAGATTTGCGTGCATGTCTCATATGCAAGCATGCACGATACAAGCATAGGAGAGTAAAGGACAAGTATAAATTGGATGATGAGATCAAGACAGGAATCCCGTTCAAGGTTGTTTGGTACTTGCCTTTAATTCCAAGGTTGGAGCATTTGTTTGCAAATCCTAGAGAGGCAAAGAGGTTGTGGTGGCATCATGATGAGCGAACTACGGATAAATATATGAGGCACCCGAAAGATGGGGCTCAGTGGGAATTAATAGACAACAAGCATAAAGACTTTGTCAAGGGTCCTAGAAGTATAAGGCTCGGGGAGTGTACTAATGGGATGAATCCATTTAGCGATATGAGCACCAAACACAGCACATGACCGGTGCTTCTGTGCATATATAACCTTGCTCCTTGGTTGTTTATGAAGAAAAAATACATCATGATGTCAATGATTATCCATGGCCCGAAGGAACCTGGAAATGACAGCGACATTTACTTTCAGCCACTGGTTGAAGAACTGCTGACATTATGGGAAGAAAAGCCCGGTGTAAAATGTTATGATGCTTACAAAAAGTAGTTTTTTGATCTACATGCATTGTTGTTGCACGCTATTCAAGATATGCCATCATTAGGCAACAGGCCGGGGCAGAACACAAGGGAAGATGTATGATGTGTCACATGCATGGATAGGACAGCGAGTAGATTTCTTCCCAACTCATGCAAAACTGTGTATTTGCATCATCATAGGTTCTTACAGAAAGATCACCCATACCGAAAGATAAAAGCTGAATTTGATGGTACGACAGAAGTAGGTTTGGTCCCAAGACCTTATTCTAGGAAGGAGGTCCATAGCATGGCTAAAAAAATTGAAGTTGTGCTTGGCAAGGGACACACTTCGTCGGTGAAACAAACATCCAAGAGGCAAGTGTTTAAGAAGAGATCTGTGTTCTGGCAATTACCTTACCGGGAGATTCTACATGTACATCACTGCATCAATGCCATGCATGTCGAGAAGAACGTATGTGAAAGCATCCTTGGTACTCTGCTCAAGATTAAAGTTAATACAAAGGATGGTGACGGTGCACTACTCAATATGCTTGGTGATCAACCGAAACGCATGAATGAAGCAGAAGATGATGAAAAATTCCTCCATGTTCACCAGACTTACAATTTCACCCCAAAAGAAGGAGTTATTTCAGTATTTGTTGTCAGTTAAGACACCCTCTTCCTACTCCGCAAACATCAGAAGTCTCATGGATGTGAGCTCAGGTAAAATGAAGTTAGCACACATGAAGTCACATGTGATTGCCACGTAATGTTGACACAAATCCTCCCGGTGGCCATCAGGAATACTATGGACATAAACATAAGAAACACACTCATTGGTCTTTGTGATTTCTTCAACAAACCGTGGCAGAATGTGGTAGATCCTGAAGAGATGGATTATATGTAAGAATATTGTCCAGCTTAGGGTTGTTTTTCCAACCGTCATTCTTTGATGTCATGGTCCATCTCACTATGCACCTTGTCGATGAGATAAAGTATTATGGTCTTGTGTTTCTTCGCAACACGTATCCCTTCGAGTGGTTCATGCGAATATTGATGCACTATTATCGGAACCGATGCCATCCAGAGGCAAGCATCCTACAAGGTTATACCGCGGAGGAGGTGGTTGAGTTTTGCACTAAATATACGAAATAAAGACGTATAGGTTTGCCCCTCTCTCGCCATGAGGGAAGGTTGGCTTGTAAGCCGGTCCTTGCTGGCATGCAACACGCTGCACCCGGAGATGAGACCAATAAAGCCCATTTGACGATACTGCTTAACAGCCGAGCTCCCGATGCTTATGTTGAAGAACACTTGGTGGAGATACGACAAACCTTCTTACCCATGCTGCATACATTAGATGTCGATATGAGGGCACACAATAAGGACTACGTCAGATAGCTGAAGCATCATTTGGCACGTGGATCCATGGATGACATTGCAACGTGGTTGGCACAAAAGCCATCACCTACAATATTGAGGTACCAAGCGTATGACATAAATGGCTACACGTTCTACACTGAGGAACGTGATAAGAATACCTCATATTAGAACAGCTCTATTCGAATAGAATGCATGACTGTATATGAAGGTGATAAAAGGGTATACTACGGAACCATCATAGAGATTTGGGAGCTTAACTATGTGAAAGTTAAGGTGGCATTGTTCAGGTGCAAATGGGTCCCTCTTAGTCAGGTAAAGGTTGATGATTATAGAATACCTATGTTAACATGACAAAGATGGCATATAACAAGGACCCGTTCATTATTGCCGGTGATGCTACCCAGATTTTCTATGTGAAAGACCCCTTGCATAAGAACTGCCATGTAGTGATGCATGGGAAGAGGAGGGTATGGGCGTTGAGGATGTTGCTAATGAGGACGAGTACGATGAATTTGTTGAGTTGCCAGCAAAGGGATCATTCACCAAACAAAAAGAGAGGCTTAAAATCATCAAAAATCCTAAGTTCATCCCCGGTCAACCTAATGATCCCATTTCCCCCATGTACATGGGAATTAAGCTATAACACTATTTATTATGCCTATACTGCAACTTAATTCATTCAATTAGAATTGGCGCATGTACTGAATTGTGAGTTATGCCCGGCCTTCTGTTGATCTAAGAACGATTAATATATTGACCTTGATATGTTGTCAGCCCAGGCAATGAATTTGAACTATTTATGATTATATACCCTGGAGCTAGCACACTCAATTAATCTCACTCCAGTATGTATGAACATAACATATGCAACCTGGTTTGCAAATAGCACACGGTTCATTCATGAAAGCTGTGTGCCTACCAAAACCATGGTTGATGACCCCTATTGCGCGTGATGTGAGTCGTGTGTTCTGATTGGCCAGAACCCAAACCCCATGGATCGTACGTCTGCATCGTCGGATGCACCCAGATCGAACAACAATCCTCATCCCTTTCGTCACCACATGCAGTTGTAGTTAGAATTTTTATTTATTTGCACTAAATGGCCATCAAATGCAAAAAATGGTTTAAATATAGCAAATGAGCCCCAAAATGTGCCAGAAAAATCTAACCTAGGGTCTAATAGTGATTGCATACTATAGAAAAAAACAATCGAGGCGAAACGATGAAGTCACCAGCAACTGTTGTTCAAATTGCCACATCTCCTTTTTGGAAACTATGATTCTTCTTGTGAGATGCTCTGGTTTCCAAGGAGCGATCATCAAAACTTGTGCCAAACTTTACCAAATTTTTTCCATGGGGTCTTGAGAGCACGCCATGGTGACACACCAATTTTCGTGATTTTCGGATTCCATCTGCATTTCCTGTAATTAAAACACCAACAAGACCTAGCCGGTGGCCGCACTCGTGGTCGAAATATTTGAAAATTCTTCCCATTCCTTGGACAATCAACGAAAACACGCGAAGTGACACACAAATGATTTTTAAGACCTTATTTGCCAACACCCACATGTAGTTGCAGTTGGGCTTTGATTTATATGCACAAAATGCATGATAAATTCAAAAAAATGGCTTAAATATAGCGAACAAGCCATAAATGCGGCAGAAAATCAAACATAGGCTATAATGGTGATTCCGTACTGTGGAAAAGATTTCAAGGCTAAACGATGAAGTCACCGATGATTGGAGTCTGAATTGCCATGTCTCCTTTTGGAAACTATGATCCTTCTTGTGAGATGCTCCAGTTTGAAAGGAGCGATAATCGTAACCAGTGCCAAACTTTACCAAAATATTTCCAAGGAGTCTTAAGAGCACGCCATAGTGACACACCGATTTTCATGATTTTCATACTCAATCTGCATTTCCTCTAATTAAAATACCAACAAGACCTACACCGGTGGCCGTATCTCGCAGCTGAAATGTTTGAAAATTCTTCTCGTTTCTCGGGCAATGAATGAAAACTCGCAAAGCGACACACAAATGATTTTTACACCTTGTTTTCTAACACCCACATGTAGTTGCAATAGGGTTTTGATATATATGCACTAAATGCAAAAATGGCTTAAATATAGCAAACGAGACCTGAAATGCGCCAAAAAATAAATCAAACATACGGTATAATGGTGATTGCGTACCGTGGAAAAAATTCGAGGTGAAGCGATGAACTCACGTCTTCATTTCAAAATTACCACGTCCTCATTCAAAGAAAATTACGTTGTTCCTTGATGTAAATGTTTTCCAATAGCACACAATTCATTAATGGAAGTCGTGTGCCTAACAAACCATAGCCGGTGACCCCTACTGTGTGCGATGTGAGTTGTGCGTTTTGATTGGCCAGAACCCAAACCCCACGGATTGTACGTCTTCGCTGTTGGATGCTTCTAGATTGTACGCTGTTGGATGCAGTTGTGGTTGGGATTTGATTTATATGCACAAAGTGCCCAGTAAATGCAAAAAATGTCTTCATATAGCAAACGAGCCTGAAATGCGCCAGAAAATCAAACCTAGGGTATAATGGTGATTGCATAATGTAGAATTTTTTTAGGCGAAACGATGAAGTCACCGACCACTGGAGTTCAAATTGCCACGTCTCCTTTTTGGAAACTATGATCCTTTTTGTGAGATGCTTCAGTTTCCAAGAAGCGGTCATCAAAACTTGTCCCAAACATTAACAAAAAATTTCCACGGGGTCTTGAGAGCATGCCACGGTGACACGCTGATTTTTGTGATTTTAGGACTCTGTCTACATTTCCTGTAATTAAAATACCAACATGACCTATGTTGGTGGCCACACCTCGCAGCCAAAATATTTGCAAATTCTTCCCATTCCTTGGACAATGAATGAAAACACACAAGGCAACACACAAATGATTTTTAAGACCTTCTTTGCCAACACCCACATGTAGTTGCAGTTGGGATTTGATTTATAAGCACAAAATGCCCAGTAAATTAAAAAATGGATTAAATATAGCAAATGAGCCCAGAAATGCGCCAAAAAACCAAACCTAGGCTATAATGGTGATTGCGTACCATGGAAAAAATTGAGGCGAAATGATGAAGTCACCGACGATTGGAGTCCGAATTGCCATGTCTCCTTTTGGAAACTATGATCCTTCTTGTGTGATGCTCCGGTTTCCACGGAGGGATAATCATAACTTGTCCCAAACTTTACAAAAAAAAATCATTGGGTCTTGAGATCGACAAAAAAACTCGTAACTTGTGACACACCAATTTTCGTGATTTTTGAACACCATCAGCATTTCTTGTAATTAAATTACCAACAAGCCCTACGCCGGTGGCCGCATCTCACAGCCGAAATGTCTGAAAATTCTTCCCATTTCTCAGACAATGAATGAAAACTCGCAAAGTGACACACAAATGATTTTATACCTTCTTTGCTAGCACCCACATATAGTTGCAGTAGGGTTTTGATATACATGCACTAAATGCATGGTAAATGCAAAAACTGGCTTAAATATAGCAAATGAGACCTGAAATGCACCAGAAAATCAAAGCTAGGGTGTAATGGTGATTGCATGCCATTGATGACCCACAAGTATAGGGGATCAATTGTAGTCCTCTCGATAAGTAAGAGTGCTGAACCCAACGAGGAGCAGAAGGAAATGACAAGCGGTTTTCAGCAAGGTATTTTCTTTAAGCACTGAAATGATCGGTAACAAGTAGCTTGATAGCAAGATAATTTGTAAGGTAACAAAAGTGCAGCAAGGTAGCCCAATCCTTTTTGTAGCCAAGGATAGGCCGAAGCGGTTCTTATAATAAGCAAAGCGTTCTTGAGGACACACAGGAATTTCATCTAGTGACTTTCATCATGTTTGTTTGATTCGCATTCGCTACTTTGATAATTTGATATGTGGGTGGACCGGTGCTTGGGTGTTGTTCTTACTTGAACAAGCCTCCCACTTATGATTAACCCCTCTCATAAGCATTCGCAACTACGAAAGAAGAATTAAGATAAATCTAACCATAACATGAAACATATGGATCCAAATCATCCCCTTACGGAATAGCGCATAAACTAGGGTTTAAGCTTCTTTCACCATAGCAACCCATCATCTAATAACTAATCCACAATGCATTTCCTTAGTCCCAAAGATGGCGAAGTGTCATGTAGTCGATGTTCACATAACACCACTAAGGGAAATAACAACATACATATCATCAAAATATCTAACAAATACCAAATTCACATGATTACTTATGACAAGACTTCTCCCATGTCCTCAAAAACAAAAGTAACTACACACAAATCATATTCATGTCCAAGACAAGAGGGATATTGAATAGCATAATGGATCTAAACATATAATCTTCCATCAAATAAACCAACTAGCATCAACTACATGATGTAATCAACACTACTAGCAACCCACATGTACCAATCTGAGGTTTTGATACAACGATTGAATACAAGAGGTGAACTAGGGTTTGAGATGAGATGGTGCTGGTGAAGATGTTGATGAAGATTGGTCCTCCCATGATGAGAGGGTTGTTGGTGATGACGATGGCTTCGATTTGCCCCTCCCGGAGGGAAGTATCCCCCGCAGAATCTCTCCGCCAGAGAGCAAAAGTGCTCCCGCCCAAGTTCCGCCTCGAGACGATGGCTCTCTATCTCGAAAGTTCTCTCCTTATATTTTATAGGGAAAATGGCCTTATATACTAGAAGATGGGCATCGGAGGCTGGCCAGGGGCCCCACGAACCACCAGGGCGCGCCCAGGGGCCCGGGGTGGGCGCACCCTGGTGCCTCATGGGCACCTAGGTGGCCCCCTCTGGCATTTCTTTCTTCTAGTATTTTTTATTTATTCAACAATAATTCTAGTGAAATTTCAGCTCGTTTGTAGATGTGCAGAATAGGTATTCTGACATAGCCTTTTCAGGTCCAGAATTCCAGCTGCCCGCAATCTCCCTCTTCATGTAAATCTTGCAAATTAAGAGAGACAAGGCATTAGAATTGCTCCATAAAGTGTTATATTTATTAAAACACTATAAATAATAGTAGGAAAACATGATGCAGAATGGACGTATCAACTCCCCCAAACTTAGACCTTGCTTGTCCTCAAGCGAAAGACGATATCGAGAGAGGTGTCGATAAAAACAAAATATGGACATAATAGCATCATGATCATTATTATAGCAACAATAAACATTATCATAAAACTTCTCATGAGCAAGTAACAATTCATCACAACAATGAAGTATAAGGCACAAACTTTCTTGAAAATTAACAAACTATCTTCTCAGTCAACAAGGCAATTACAATTCATCATCTTTTCAGGAAGGGTCTCATATAGGAGCTTTTGTTTAGCAAGTCCACATACTCAACTATCATTTAGTCTTCTATGATTGCTAACACTCACGACATAGATATATATATGGAGCAAAAGTTTCAGCCAGACACATAGAAAGATAGTGGCTTATAATTTCGCCTCCCAACTCATTTACCTCAAGGGTAATGTCAACAATAATAACTCATGATCACTCATATCCAACTGGATATATATGCCTAGGTCTTTCCCCACCACATGATGCTTGCAAAAGAGAAAAAAAGGGATAGGGGAGAACACTATTGACTCTTGCATGAAAAGTAAATACATAAAACTAAAAAATAGGCCCTTGGCAGAGGGAAGCAGAGGTTGTCATGCGCTTTCTGTTTTTGGATGTGCAGGCTCTTAATGCAAAGGAACGTCACTTTATATTTCCCCTTATGATAGCAACCTTTAGTATGCAGTCCGTGGCTTTTATTTCTTTACCACCACAAGATCGTACAAAGCTTATTTTCCCTTACAATAAAATATCATACATGTTTAGAAGCAATTTTTATTGCCTTATGCACCGATGACAACTTACTTGAAGGATCTTATTCAATCCATATGTAGGTATAGTGGACTCTCATGAAATGAAACTGGGTTTAAGGTTTTTTGGATGCACAAGTAGTATCTCTACTTAGTGTGGATTTTTTGCTAGCAAAGATATTGAGCAAGCATCACATGCTGGAGGATCTATAACAATATAACTTCTATGTCAATATAAGAAAACATAAGTCATTACGTTGTCTTCCTTGTCCAACGTCAATAATTTGACATAAAATAATTAATGGGGGCTCACAATGACAAAAGATGTCCAAGATAGTAGATTTATATGTGAATCTTTTCTTCCCTTATTAATTCTTTCATGAATTGCATCATTGACCAATGCTATGTTTGTTAACTTTCAATAAATTTTACCACTTACACTGTTCCTTATGTAGTGTCATTACTTTCATAAGATTAGTATATAATCTTTCCATTATTTTCATTGCTAAGACTGAAACACAAAAGTAAAGAAGCAAAAACTCAAACTACTCTTTATTGTATAACTCTCAACTTGATTATATAGATAGATCACAAAACTAGCACTCGAAAATAGATTCATATATTTGTTCTAGAATGGAGTTGTAATTCTTGAGTTGTAAGTAAATAAAAGTGTGATGATCATCATTATTAGAGCATTGTCCCATGTGAGGAAAGGATGATGGAAGCTATGATTCCCTCACAAGTTGGGATGAGTCTCCGAACTATAAAAAAATAAAAGAGGCCAAAGAAGCCCACATAAAAAAAGAAAAAAATGAGAAAAGAGAGAAGGGGCAATGTTACTCTATCCTTTTTCCACACTTGTACTTCAAAGTAGCACCATGATCTTCATGATAGAGAGTCTCTTGTCACTTTCATATACTAGTGGGAATTTTTCATTATAGAACCTGGCTTGTATATTCCAAACGATGGGCTTCCTCAAATTGCCTAGGTCTTCGTGGAGAATATTTTTGGAATAAGTAAAAAATACTGGTGAAAGAATCAACACCAGGGGCCCACCCACTGTCCACGAGGGTGGAGGGCGCGCCCAACCCCTGGGGCGCGCCCCCTGCCTCGTGGGCCCCTGAGGCTCCACCGACCTCAACTCCAACTCTATATATTCACGTTCGGGGAGAAAAAAATCAGAGACAAGGATTCATCGCGTTTTACGACATGGAGCCGCCGCCAAGCCCTAATCTCTCTCACGAGGGCTGATCGGGAGTCCGTTCGGGGCTCCGGAGAGGGGAATTCGTCGCCGTCATCATCATCAACCATCCTCCATCACCAATTTCATGATGCTCACCGCCGTGCGTGAGTAATTCCATCATAGTCTTCCTGGACGGTGATGGTTTGGCTGAGATTTATCATGTAATCGAGTTAGTTTTGTTAGGGTTTGATCCCTAGTATCCATTATGTTCTGAGATTGATGTTGCTATGACTTTGCTATGCTTAATGCTTGTCACTAGGGCCCGAGTGCCATGATTTCACATCTGAACCTATTATGTTTTCATGAATATATGTGAGTTCTTAATCCTATCTTGCAAGTCAATAGTCACCTACTATGTGTTATGATCCGGTAACCCCAAAGTGACAATAATCGGGACCACTCCCGGTGATGACCGTAGTTTGAGGAGTTCAGGTATTCACTAAGTGTTAATGCTTTGGTCCGGTACTGTATTAAAAGGAGGCCTTAATATCCCTTAGTTTCCAATAGGACCCCGCTGCCACGGGAGGGTAGGACAAAATATGTCATGCAAGTTCTTTTCCATAAGCATGTATGACTATATTCGGAATACATGCCTACATTACATTGATGAACTGGAGCGACTTTTGTGTCACCCTATGTTATAACTGTTGCATGAGGAATCACATCTGACATAATTATCCATCACTGATCCAATGCCTACGAGCTTTTCACATATTGATGTTTGCTTAGTTACTTTACCGTTGCCACTGTTACAATTACTACAAAACTGCTACTGTTACTTTTGCCACCGTTACCATTACTTCCATACTACTTTGCTACTAAATACTTTGCTGCAGATATTAAGTCTTCTAGGTGTGGTTGAATTGACAACTCAACTTCTAATACTTGAGAATATTCTTTGGCTCCCCTTGTGTCGAATCAATAAATTTGGGTTGAATACTCTACCCTCGAAAACTGTTGCGATCCCCTATACTTGTGGGTTATGAAGACTATTTTCTGGCGCCGTTGCCGGGGAACATAGCTCTATTCTTTGAGTCACTTGGGATTTATATCTGTTGATCACTATGAGGAACTTGAAAGACGAAAAAACGAAGATTTATCCCTCAACTACGAGGGGAGGTGAAAATCTGCCATCTAGCTCTGTACTTGATTCACCTTCTGTTATGAGTAAACTTGCGACACCTACTCCTATTATTGATTCTGATATGTCGCATGTTATTGATGATGCCACTTCTGCTATGCATGATACTTATGATGAAACTACTTCTATGCTTGATAATACTGTGCCATTTAGGTGAATTTCTTGATGAACAACTTGCTAGGGTTAGAGAGAATGAAATTATTGAAACTGATAATATTGATGAAAGTGGTGATGAAGATTCTCCCCCTATATATTAATTACCTGATGTACTTGAGGGTTATGTTATGGATGAAGAAACTACTAGAGACTTTTTTGCTTGCAAAGATAGATATGATCTTAAGAAACTGTTAGCTAAGCTGAAAGAAAAATCTTTGAATGCTAGAATGAAATATGACCCTGCTTTTGCTACTTCACCTATCTGTATTTCTGATAAGGATTATGATTTCTCTGTCGACCCTGAGTTAATTACTTTGGTTGAATCTGATCCTTTTTATGGCTTTGAATCTGAAACTGTTGTGGCACATCTTACTAAATTAAAAGATATAGCCACCCTATTCACTCATGAGGAAAAAATTTGTTACTATTATATCCTTAAGTTATTTCCGTTCTCATTAAAGGGTGATGCTGAAACATGGTTTAATTCTCTTGCTCCTGGTTGTGTGCGTAGTCCCCATGATATGATTTATTACTTCTCTGCTAAATATTTCCCCGCTCATAAGAAACAAGCTGCTAAGGGAAATATATAATTTTGTGCAAATTGAAGAAGAGAGTCTCCCACAAGCTTGGGGGAGGCTTCTCCGATTACTTAATTCTTTGCCTGATCATCCTCTCAAGAAAAATGAAATACTTGATATCTTTTATAATGGACTAATCGATGCTTCCAGAGACCACCTGGATAGTTGTGTTGGTTGTGTTTTCAGGGAAAGAACCATTGAGCAAGCTGAATTTCTATTGAATAATATATTGAGTAATGATAATGATTGGACACTTCTTGAACCAACTCCTAAGCCAACTCCGAAGAAAAGGGGTATTCCATTTCTCAGTCCTGAAAATATGCAAGAGGCAAAGAAATCTATGAAAGAAAAGGGTATTAAAGCTGAAGATGTTAAGAATTTACCACCTATTGAAGAAATGCATGGTCTTGATAACCCGACACATGTAGTAAAGGTAAATTCTCTCTATAGATTTGATGAAGGTGATATTCCTCGTTATAAGTCTGCTAGCCAATGCTTAGACGAGTTTGATAATTTTATTGTTAAACAAGAAAACTTCAATGCTTATGTTGGTAGACAATTGAAACGTAATGCTTATATGATTGAACACTTGAGTGATTATATGTCTAGAGTTAAAGGTGAACTTAAACTTATTAGTAACCATGCTTCTATGGTTACCACTCAAGTAGAACAAGTGCTTAAGGCTCAAAATGATTTGCTCAATGAATTTAATAATAAGAAAAATGATAATGCTGTAGAGTTGTGACTAGAGGGGGTAGAATGACTCAGGAACCTTTGTATCCTGAGGGCCACCCTAAGAGAATTGAGCAAGATTCTCAGAGAACTAATGATGATGCACCTAGTCCTTCTAAAAAGAAGAAAAAGAAAAATGATAGGACTTTGCATGCTTCTAGTGAACCTGTTGTTGACACACACCTGAGAATCCCAATGATATTTCTATTTCTGATGCTGAAACACAATCTGGTAATGAACATGAACCTAGTGATAATATTAATGATGATGTTCATATTGATGCTCAACCTAGCAATAACAATGATGTAGAGATTGAACATGCTGTTGATCTTGATAACCCACAATCAAAGAATCAACGTTATGATAAGAGAAACTTCGTTGCTAGGAAGCATGGTAAAGAAAGAGAACCATGGGTTCAGAAACCCATGCCTTTTCCTCCTAAACCATCCAAGAAAAAGGATGACAAGGATTTTGAGCGCTTTGCTAAAATGATTAGACCCATCTTTTTGCGTATGTGTTTGACTGATATGCTTAAAATGAATCCTTATGCTAAGTATATGAAAGATATTTTTACAAATAAAATAAAGATACCAGAAGCTAAAATTTCCACCATGCTTGCTAATTATACTTTTAAAGGTGGAATACCTAAGAAACTTAGGGATCAAGGAGTACCAACTATACCATGCTCCATTAAAAGAAACTATGTTAAAACTGCTTTATGTGATCTTGGAGCCGGTGTTAGTGTTATGCCTCTCTCTTTATATTGTAGACTTGATTTGAATAAGTTGACACCTACTGAAATATCTCTGCAAATGGCCCATAAATCAACTGCTATACCTATCGGTATTTGTGAGGATGTGCCTGTTGTGGTTGCAAACGTTACTATCTTAACGGACTTTGTTATTCTTGATATTCGCGAGGATGATAATATGTCGATTATCCTTGGTAGACCCTTTTTAATACTGCAGGGGCTATTATTCATTGCAACAAAGGCGATGTCACTTTTCATGTTAATGGTAATGAGCATATGATACACTTTCTAAGGAAACAACCTCAAGTCCACAGTATCAATTCTATTGGAAAAAATTCAGCGATTACTATTGGAGGTTTTGAATTTCCTCTTCCTAGTGTCAAGAAGAAATATGATATTCTTATTGTTGGGGACGTGCATATACCCGTTGAGGTAACCTAGTGTTATTCGATAATTCTCCGGTTTCATGTGATTCGGAAAGTGTTTGTTAACAAGACTTGATCAACCTTGTTAGTTGATTCCTTTTGATGAGCATGAGATGGATGAAGTTAGAAAGCACAACTCTCTGTACTCTCCTTTTACTTTCTGTTATTTAAATTAAATAAAGCAAAAATAGGATTTTCTGTCTGTTTTCTGAATTATCCTTGCAATAAAAAATATACCGAAAATAAAAGTTCTCCAAATGTCCCGAAAATGCAATATGATTTTTTGTAGAATATTTGAGAATATCTGGCACTGAGAACACACCAAAGGGGGCCACCACCTGGTCACGAGGGTACAGGGCGCCCCCCTGCCTCGTGGGCCCCACGTGGATGCCCTCCACTTATTCGAGCACCCACTCACTTCGTCTTCCTCCAGAAAAAAATCATCCCATAGCTCAAACCCGTGTTCTAGCTCATCTTGCTGTGATTTTCGATCTCCTTGCTCAAAGCTCCATTCACAAAACTGCTTTGGGGGATTGTTCTTCGGTATGTGACTCCTTCAATGGTCCAATTAGGTTTTTGTTCTAGTGCTTTATTTATTGCAAATTTTTGTTGCTTAGGTGACCCTGTTCTTGAGCTTGCATGTTAAATTTATATGGTCCCAAGTAGTTCTAATGCATGATATAGTCTCTAGGCACTTGTGGGAGTAGTTGCTATCAATCTTGCTGAGTTTGGTTCACTATTATTTTGAGTCACTAAAAATTTCAGAAATTTTTCAGAGGAAGAAATATGTTTAGGAAAATGTACCAAGGTGGTTCCTCAAGGAAGAAAGGACCTAGGCTCGCGATACGTGAGCCGGACAATGAACTACCAAGGGAAGCTCAAGTGCGGCCTTGTGAATGGCCGTCAGAAGAGTTTATGGTCCGGGCAGGCATCAAGGATGAATTTGATGCATATGTGTGTAATGCTGATCTTGAGGGCTTCGTGTCAGATAAGTGCCCGCAATACCACTACCTAACTGATTCCTTTGTGAGAAGGTTTAAATTTACATCCTCGCGCAATTCTTACACTGTTTTATTTGATCTTTATGATAAATCGTATACCATGGACCTAGAAGATTTTAGTAATGCTTGCAAACTCCCGCAGTGGGGCAATGTTAGTGAACCTCGCAAATCTGAATATAAAGACTTTCTTTCTAGTATCACTGTGGGGGAATCTAGAGAAATCACATAAGCTACCATAGGAAGCATTCATTTTCCTTCCATACATTATTTTGCTCTCTTTATAGGTAGATGCATTAACGGTAAGGATGAAGCTTGTCACAAGTGCGTCCCAGATCTTTGTGACCTCAAAAGTGCAGTATTAGGTGATAAACAATATAAGTTGGGGGCTATTGTTGCACGAATGTTGCATCATAACGGTACAAGTGGAGATTTGTTTGGTGGAATTTATGCAACTCGTGTAGCTAATTATCTTGATGTACCCATACGTAGAAATGATTTGGAGTTACCCCCTGCTTATCTAGATTATAACACTATGGTCCGCCATCAGTTTGTTGAGAGGAATGAACAGTTCCTCCAGTACCGACTAATCTTCGACAGATGTCGCACTGTCCATGTTGCTCTCCCTGCTCCTACTTTCTTTGACTTTCAGGAAAAAAGGAGATATGTTATAACCAGGGAGGAGGCAAACGAGTATGAAAGGAGGACGGAGGTAGCTCGCCTCCAGGCTGCAGCTTGTCAGGCAGTAGTCGCTGCATCTCAGTACGACCCCAACTACAACTTTGGATATCCGCCAGGCCAGCCGTGGCCATAGACCAACTTAGGCCAAAAGCCTAAGCTTGGGGGAGTACGTATTTCTCACTGACATTACATTCATGTTCACAGACTCAGGCCAGTTGTCCGTGCTCATACTTTTTCATTATACTATCCATGCTAGTTTATTTTCTGTTTTAAGCCTTCTTCTTGTGTGTTTGAAAAACCTTAAGAAAAACCAAAAAAAATTAGTTGTAGTTTTTAACAAGTTTACTTTCCATGCCTGTAGTAGTAATAACTAAAAGAAAACCCAAAAAGATTTCTCGTTCTTCTTTTGCTTGTTGGGAGCTTTCCCGTGTAAATAGTATTATTTCCTTTCTTTGGGGGTCGAGAGGAGAAGACCATGATGAAAGTGTTGAAGTGGCTCTTATATCCATTATTGTTGATTTAACAAAGAGCCCATGTTACCTTGTCTTCTCCTGTGTATTAAATGCTTGCAGATTCTAGCTTAGTCCAATGCACATGCACTATTATTATTATCCACACCGCTCGGTCGTGCAAGTGAAAGGCAATAATGACGATATATGATGGACTGATTGAGATGAGAGAAGCTGGTATGAACTCGACCTATCTTGTTTTCGTAAATATGATTAGTTCATCATTCCTGATTCAGCCTATTATGAATGAATCATGTTTGCAATGACACTTAGAGATTATAGTGGCTCATGCCATGCGTAATAATCGAGGAGTTTATAATGGTTTGCCTTGCGTGCCAACATGCTATTAAAATGGTTGTGATGTGGTATGATAGGGTGGTATCCTCCTTTGAACGATTCGAGTGGCTTAACTTGGCACATGTTCACGCATGTAGTTGAAACAAAATCAACATAGCCTCCACGATATTTATGTTCATGGTGAATTATATCCTACTCATGCTTGCACTCAGTGTTGATTAATTTTAATGGATGTTCATGACTATTGTCTCTCTCTAGTTGGTCGCTTCCCAGTCTCTTTCTAGGCTTCACTTGTACTAAGCGGGAATACTACTTGTGCATCCACGTCCATAAACCCCAAAGTTATTCCATATGAGTCCACCATACCTTCCTATATGCGGTATCTACCTGTCATTCCAAGTAAATTTGTATGTGCTAAACTCTAAACCTTCAAATGAAATTCTGTTGTGTATGCTCGAATAGCTCATGTATCAACTAGGGTTGTCTGTACCTTCCATGCTAGGTGGGTTATTCTCACGATGAGTGGACTCCGCTCATCACTCACGACAAAGTGGCCGGTAACCGGGATGCCCAGTCCCATGCTTAAACCAAATCAAAATATATGCAAACAAAACTCCCCCAGGACTGTTGTTAGTTGGAGGCACCTGTTGTTTCGGGCAAGCCATGGATTGATGCTTGTTGGTGGTGCAGGAGTATAAACATTACCATTCTGTTTGGCAACCGCCTATAATGTGTGTAGCATGGAAGATATTGAGATCTCTCTGTTGTTATGTTGACAATGAAAGTAAGCCACTCAAAATATTATTTATCTCTATTTCAAAACTCGAGCTCTGGCACCTCTACAAATCCATGCTTCCCTCTGCGAAGGGCCTATCTATTTACTTTTATGTTGATTCATCATCCTCTTATTAAAAAGGACTAGTTGGAGAGCACCGCTGTCATTTGAATGCATTACTATTAATTTACATTGAGTATAACTGTGACTGGATCTCTTTTACCATGAATTACAATGTCTAGTCAGTCCTTGATCTTCAGAGGTGCTCTGCATTTATGTTTTGCGGTCTCAGAAAGGGCTAGTGATATACCATCTTGTTATATCATATTATGATTGTTTTGAGAAAGTGTTGTCATCCGAGATTTATTACTATTGCTTGCTAGTTGATTATGCCATTGATATGAGTAAACATGAGACCTAAGTGTTATTGTGAATATGGTTAGTTCATAATCTTTGCTGAAAACTTGAAGGATGGCTTTACATATTTACAACAACAAGAGCAAACAGAGTTTGTAAAAGTTTTTCTTTATCACTTTCAGTTTGTCAACTGAAATGCTTGAGGACAAGCAAAGGTTTAAGTTTGAGGGAGTTGATACGTCTCCATCGTATATACTTTTCCAAACACTTTTGCCCTTGTTTTGGACTCTAACTTGCATGATTTGAATGGAACTAACCCGGACTGACGCTGTTTTCAGCAGAATTGCCATGGCGTTATTTTTGTGCAGAAATAAAAGTTCTCGGAATGACCTGAAACTTCACGGAGAATATTTTTGGAATAAATAAAAAATACTAGCAAAAGAATCAACACCAGGGGGCCCACACCCTGTCCACGAGGGTGGAGGGCGCGCCCACCCCCTGGGGCGTGCCCCCTGCCTCGTGGCCCCCTGAGGGTCCATCGACCTCAACTCCAACTCTATATATTCACATTCGGGGAGAAAAAAGTCAGAGAGAAGGATTCATCGCGTTTTACGATACAGAGCCGCCGCCAAGCCCTAATCTCTCTCGGGAGGGCTGATCTGGAGTCCGTTCGGGGCTCCGGAGAGGGGAATCCGTCGCCGTCATCATCGTGAACCATCCTCCATCACCAATTTCATGATGCTCACCGCCGTGCGTGAGTAATTCCATCGTAGGCTTGCTGGACGGTGATGGGTTGGATGAGATTTATCATGTAATCGAGTTAGTTTAGTTAGGGTTTGATCCCTAGTATCCATTATGTTCTGAGATTGATGTTGCTATGACTTTGCTATGCTTAATGCTTGTCACTAGGGCCCGAGTGCCATGATTTCAGATCTGAACCTATTATGTTTTCATGAATATATGTGAGTTCTTGATCCTATCTTGCAAGTCAATAGTCACCTACTATGTGTTATGACACGGTAACCCCGAAGTGACAATAATCGGGACCACTCCCGGTGATGACCGTAGTTTGAGGAGTTCAGGTATTCACTAAGTGTTAATGCTTTGGTCTGGTACTCTATTAAAAGGAGGCCTTAATATCCCTTAGTTTCCAATAGGACCCCGCTGCCACGGGAGGGTAGGACAAAAGATGCCATGCAAGTTCTTTTCCATAAGCACGTATGACTATATTCCGAATACATGCCTACATTACATTGATGAACTGGAGCTAGTTCTGTGTCACCCTATGTTATAACTGTTGCATGAGGAATCGCATCCGACATAATTATCCATCACTGATCCAATGCCTACGAGCTTTTCACATATTGATCTTTGCTTAGTTACTTTACCGTTGCCACTGTTACAATTACTACAAAACTGCTACTGTTACTTTTGCCACTGTTACCGTTACTTCCATACTAGTTTGCTACTAAATACTTTTTTGCAGATATTAAGTCTTCCAGGTGTGGTTGAATTGACAACACAACTGCTAATACTTGAGAATATTCTTTGTCTCCCCTTGTGTCGAATCAATAAATTTGGGTTGAATACTCTACCCTCGAAAATTGTTGCGATCCCCTATACTTGTGGGTTATCATACCTTGGTTCTCTAACTGAGGGAAATACTTATCTCTACTTTGCTGCATCACCCTTTCCTCTTCAAGGGAAAAACCAATGCAAGCTCAAGAAGTAGCACTATTCCACAATGCATTCCCTTAGGCCCAAAGATGGTGAAGTCGACGTTCACATGACACCACTAAGGGAATCACAACAAAAATATCATCAAAATATCGAACACATATCAAATTCACATGATTACTTGCAACATGACTTCTCCCGTGACCTCAAGAACAAAAGTAACCACTCACAAATGATATTCATGCACAAGATCAGAGGGGTATTAAATAGCATAATGGATCTAAACATATAATCTTCCACAAAATAAACTATATAGTAATCAACTACAAGATGTAATCAACACTAGTAGTCACACACAGGTACCAATCTGAGGTTCCGGTACAAAGATTGAACACAAGAGATGAACTAGGGTTTGAGAGGAGCTGGTGCTGTTGAAGACGTTGATGAAGATTGGCCTCCCAAAGATGAGAGGGTTATTTGTGATGACGATGGCTTCGATTTCTCCCTCCGGGAGGGAGGTTCCCCTGGCGGAATCGCTCCGCCGGAGGGAAAAGTGCTCCTGCCAAAGTTCCGCCCCGAGACGGCGGCGCTCCATCCCAAAAGTCTTGTCCTTATTTTTTCTATGTCAAAATGACTTATATACGAGAAGATGGGCACCGGAGGTGGGCTGGGCTGACCACAACCCACCAGGGTGCGCCTGGGGGGCCTGGCGCGCCCTGGTGTCTTGTGGTCACCAGGTGGCCCCCCTCTGAAGGTTCTTTTCTCCAATAATTATTAAATATTCCAAAATAATTCTCCATAAAATTTTAGCTCATTTGGAGATGTGCATAATAGTATCTCTGTCGTAGCTTTTTGAGGTCTAGAATTCCAACTACCGGTATTCTAACTCTTTGTGGAAACCTTGAATATTATGAGAGAAAAGGCATTAGAATTACTCCATAAAGCATTATATGCATAAAAAAATTATAAATAACAGTAGGAGAACATGATGCAAAATGGACGTATCAACCACTTCCATGACGATAAAGGGCGCATCATGGAAGTATTTTCGTCAAGGGTAACCAAAATATGGCATCCACCATAACGGGTCATCGTTAAGCTATTGTGTCCGGTTTTGGATCCGATAATTGATGTCTACTGCGTGACCTTCTTCTTGTAGACGTTTGTTGGGCCTCCAAGTGCAGAGGTTTGTAGGACAGTAGCAAATTTCCCTCAAGTGGATGACCTAAGGTTTATCAATCCGTGGGAGGCGTAGGATGAAGATGGTCTCTCTCAAGCAACCCTGCAACCAAATAACAAAGAGTCTCTTGTGTCCCCAACACACCCAATACAATGCTAAATTGTATAGGTGCACTAGTTCGGCGAAGAGATGGTGATACAAGTGCAATATGGATGGTAGATATAGGTTTTTGTAATCTGAAAATATAAAAACAGCAAGGTAACTAATGATAAAAGTGAGCACGAACGGTATTGCAATTCTAGGAAACAAGGCCTAGGGTTCATACTTTCACTAGTGCAAGTTCTCTCAACAATAATAACATAATTGGATCATATAACTATCCCTCAACATGCAACAAAGAGTCACTCCAAAGTCACTAATAGCAGAGAACAAACGAAGAGATTATTGTAGGGTACGAAACCACCTCAAAGTTATTCTTTCTGATCAATCTATTCAAGAGTCCGTAGTAAAATAACACGAAGCTATTCTTTCCGTTCGATCTATCATAGAGTTCATACTAGAATAACACCTTAAGACACAAATCAACCAAAACCCTAATGTCACCTAGATACTCCAAGGTCACCTCAAGTATCCGTGGGTATGATTATACGATATGCATCACACAATCTCAGATTCATCTATTCAACAGACACAAAGAACTTCAAAGAGTGCCCCAAAGTTTCTATCGGAGAGTCAAGACGAAAACGTGTGCCAACCCCTATGCATAAGTTCACAAACAGAACCCGCAAGTTGATCACCAAAACATACATCAAGTGAATCACGTGATATCCCATTGTCACCACAGATAAGCACATGCAAGACATACATCAAGTGTTCTCAAATCCTTAAAGACTCAATCCGACAAGATAACTTCAAAGGGAAAACTCAATCCATTACAAGAGAGTAGAGGGGGAGAAACATCATAGGATCCAACTATAATAGCAAAGCTCGCGATGCATCAAGATTGTACCACCTCAAGAACACGAGAGAGAGAGAGAGAGAGATCAAACACATAGCTACTGGTACATACCCTCAGCCCCGAGGGTGAACTACTCCCTCCTCATCATGGAGAGCGCTGGGATGATGAAGATGGCCACCGGTGAGGGATCCCCCCTCCGGCAGGGTGCCGGAACAGGGTCCCGATTGGTTTTTGGTGGCTACAGAGGCTTGTGGCGGCGGAACTCCCGATCTATTCTGTTCCTCGATGTTTTTACGGTATATGGACATATATAGGCGAAAGAAGTCGGTCAGGGGAGCCACGAGGGTGGGGGCGCGCCCAGGGGGCAGGCGCGCCTCCCTGCCTCATGGCCACCTCGAAGCTTCCCTGACTTCAACTCCAAGTCTCCTGGATCAAGTTCGTTCCAAAAATCACGCTCCCAAAGGTTTCATTCAGTTTGGACTCCGTTCGATATTCCTTTTCTGCGAAACACTGAAAACAAGGAAAAAAACAGAAACTGGCACTGGGCTCTGGGTTAATAGGTTAGTCCCAAAAATAATATAAAAGTGCATAGTAAAGCCCATTAAACTTCCAAGATGGATAATATAATAGCATGAATACTTCATAAATTATAGATACATTGGAGACGTATCAATAACCCATTAGCAATTTTCCACGTGTAAAATTCTCATTGGCCAAAGGAACCACGTGTCAGCTCCGCGTTGGGACAGATGTCATCCAGCGAATGGACATGAGACGCCTATGACACGCCGACACGTCGCTTGACCCAACGGTGGTCCATTTAGGTCAAAAGGTCGGCCCATTTGACTTGTTCAAAAGGTAGCGAGCTGGGCCATGGAAAGCCTGTTAATGGCCTTTTCGCATATAGCCCATTTATACCCCGCTAACTCGCGGCCCGTTATGGCCTATCCGAATTAGGCCCAGTGGCGTCATCTGGGCCCTCCAATATGATTCCAGCCTATTGTAACTTCCGGCCCATGTATGGCCCATGACGTCTTTCAGCTCATATGAGGCCGTTTGTAACTCAGGGCCCTTTAATGGCCCATGGTGAAACTGGCCCATAATGAAGAGTAAATCACTTTATGCCCATTTACGAACCATTATTCCGTTGGGCCGTTTCCAGCCCGTGTTACCTTTCGGCCTTCTAGGGCCCATTTATTCTTGGGCTCATTTCCAGCATATGATTACTAATGGTCCGTTACTGTCCTGTTGTGCTGATGGGGCAAATTAAACCCGTGGTTATAGTCTGCCCATTTGTGGCTCGTTGATCCGGTGGGCCATTTTCATAGTGTCATCTAACACGGCCCATTAAAGGCCCGTTATGCCTGTCGATAGAATTAAGCCCGTTATACATACCGGCCTATTAACGTCCTATTATGGTCGGCCCATAAACGGACGATGCTGAAGGAAATATGCCCTAGAGGCAATAATAAAGTTGTTATTTATATTTACTTATATCATGATAAATATTTGTTATTCATGCTAGAATTGTATTAACCGGGAACTTAGTACATGTGTGGATACATAAACAAACAGAGTGTCCCTAGTATGCCTCTACTTGACTAGCTCGTTAACCAAAGATGGTTAAGTTTCCTAGCCATAGACATGTGTTGTCATTTGATGAACGGGATCACATCATTTGAATGATGTGATGGACAAGACCCATCCGTTAGCTTAGCATAATGATCGTTTAGTTTTTCTGCTATTGCTTTCTTCATGACTTATACATGTTCCTCAGACTATGAGATTATGCACCGAATACCGGGGGAACACCTTGTGTGCTATCAAACGTCACAACGTAACTGGGTGATTATAAAGATGCTCTATAGGTGTCTCCGATGGTGTTTGTTGAGTTGGCATAGATCGAGATTAGGATTTGTCACTCCATGTATCGGACAGGTATCTCTAGGCCCTCTCGGTAATGCACATCACTATGAGCCATGCAAGCAATGTGACTAATGAGTTAGCCATGGGATGATGCATTATGGAATGAGTAAAGAGACTTGCCGGTGACGAGATTGAACTAGGTATGAGGATACCGATGATCGAATCTCGGGCAAGTAACATACCGATGACAAAGGGAACAACGTATGTTGTTTTTATGTGTTTTCACCGATAAAGATCTTCATAGAATATGTAGGAACCAATATGAGCATCCAGGTTCCGCTATTGGTTATTGATGGAGATGTGTCTCGGTCATGTCTACATAGTTCTCGAACCTGTAGGAACGTTCGATGACGATTTGTATTATGAGTTATGTGATTTGATGACCGGAGTTTGTTCGAAGTGCCGGATGAGATCATGGACATGACGAGGAGTCTCGAAATGGTCGAGACATAAAGATTGATATATTGGACGATGTTATTCGGACACCGGATGGGTTCCGAGAGGTACCGGATAATTATCGAAGAGCCCGAGGGTTATCGGAACCCCTCGGGGGAACTAATGGGCCTCGATGGGCCTTAGTGGGAAGAGAGGAAGGGCCAGGAGGGGCTGGCCGCGCACCCCCCCTTGGGTCCGAATTGGACTAGGGGAAGGGGTGGCGCCCACCTTTCGTTCCCTTCCCCCTCTTCCTTCCTTCTTCCCCCTCTTCCTTAGGTGGAAACCTACTAGGACTTGGTGTCCTAGTAGGATTCCCCTCTCCTGGCGCGCCCTAGGAGGGCCGGCCGGCCTGCCCTCCCCTCCATTACATACGGGGGCAGGGGGTTCCCTAGGACACACAAGTTTCTCTTAACCGTGTGTGGTGCGCCCTCCACAGTTACACACCTCGGTAATATCGTCATAGTGCTTAGGCGAAGCCCTGCGCCGGTGACTTCATCATCACCGTCGCTACACTGTCATGCTGATGGAACTCTCCCTCGGCCTCAGCTAGATCAAGAGTTCGAGGGGCGTCATCGAGCTGAACGTGTGCTGATCAAGGAGGTGCCGTACGTTCGGTACTTGGATCGGTTGGATCGCGAAGACGTTCGACTACATCAACCGCGTTACTAAATGCTTCCGCTTTCGGTCTACGAGGGTACGTGGACACACTCTCCCCGCTTGTTGCTATGCATCTCCTAGATGGATCTTGCGTGATCGTAGGCAATTTTTTTGAAATACTGCATTCCCCAACAATGGCATCCGAGCCAGGTCTATGCGTAGATATTATATGCACAAGTAGAACACAAAGAGTTGTGGGTGATAATAGTCATACTGCTTACCAGCAACGTCTTACTTTGATTCGGCGGTATTGTTGGATGAAGCGGCCCGGACCGACATTACGGGTGTGTTTGGTTGAGGAGCCAACTGTCACGGAATGGAATGGTTCCATTCCAGAGGAATGGGTCGGTTCCATTCTTGTGTTTGGTAGGTGCAAAAAAGTAGAATGGGTTGGTTCCGTTCCAGTGTTTGGTTTGGAAAAATGGAATAACAAAAATTCCAAAATTTAGCAGCATTTCATTTGTATTTTCAAGAAAAACAACATAATAATATATATTGACATAGAACACAATTTTCAGCAACAATATCAAGGTAGCAAGTTCATTTGGCACATCCAAAAGCAATCAGCCAGTACATGTCTTTCATGTACAAATAATCAAAGCAAAGTGCATTACAGCCATACATGTTCACATAAATATCCAAAAGCATGCTATTTCTTTTGCTCATCTTGACCATCTTGACCATCTACAAGGTGCTCCCCTAGCCATCCTTTTTCTTTTGCTCATCTTGACCATCTACAATGATACATCTACAACTACAAGGTGCTCCCCTAGCCATCCTTTTTCTCTCGCTCATCTTGACCATCTACAATGATACATGCTACCAAAAATATGCCTACCAATTACTTCTAAGCATGGATCTAGACAACAATATATGGAAGAAATTGAGGAAGAACATTGCACACACAGAAACATAGATCTGTTCATCAATCCAATGTGAGCATCAGCATGTATATACAGAGAAGGGAATGGAACCGTACCTTGCCTCCGTTGCTACTTGCTAGCCGCCCTACTAGTTCGTCGTCGCTACCTGCTAGGTCGGTGCCGCTGCCTGCTAGGTCGCCGCCACCGCCTGCTAGGTTGCCGCCGCGCTGCCACCTGCTAGGTCGCCGTCACTGCCTGCTAGGTCGCCACTGCCGCCGCCACCGCCTGCTAGGTCACCTCCTCGCCGCCGCCTGCTAGGTCGCCACCAAGCCCCTGATGCGCGCCATCGCGGGTGAGAGATAACGGGGAGGAGAGGAAGCCGCGCTGGAGAGGTGCATGAGGGGCGGGGCTGAGAGAGGTCGACGGGAGAGGATAGGGCTTTGGGTTCGTGCGAGGGGAACGAGGCCCGTTCCCTGTCGTCCGCTCGAATCGGAGGTATGCCTCGGTTCCGCATTAGAGCGAATATGCTCTTTTCTGGGACCAGTGGGTTACGATTCGATCGGCTAACTGAACGTGGGAACAGGCTCTCGGGCCAGGACGGACCCATGCCATTCCATCCGGTGACAGCAACTGAACACGCCCTACATGACCACGTTCATGAGACTGGTTCTACCGACGTGCTTCACACACAGGTGGCTAGCGGGTGTCTGTTTCTCCAGCTTTAGTTAAATCCAGTTTGACTACGCCCGGTCCTTGTTGAAGGTTAAAATAGCACACTTGACGAAAAATCGTTGTGGTTTTTGATGCGTAGGTAAGAACGGTTCTTGCTAGAAGCCTGTAGCAGCCACGTAAAACTTGCAACAACAAAGTAGAGGACGTCTAACTTGTTTTTGCATGGCTTGTTGTGATGTGATATGGTCAAGACGTGATGATATATAAATTGTTGTATGAGATGATCATGTTTTGTAAAAGTTATCAGCAACTGGCAGGATATGGTTGTCGCTTTATTGTATGAAATGCAATCACCATGTAATTGCTTTAATTTATCACTAAGCGGTAGCGACAGTCGTAGAAGCAATAGTTGGTGAGACGACAACAATTCTACGATGGAGATCAAGGTGTCAAGCCGATGACGATGGTGATCATGAAGGTGCTTTGGAGATGGAGATCAAAGGCACAAGATGATGATGGCCATATCATATCACTTATATTGATTGCATGTGATGTTTATCCTTTATGCATCTTATTTTGCTTAGTACGGCAGTAGCATTATAAGATGATCTATCACTAAATTTCAAGGTATAAGTCTTCTCCCTGAGTATGCACCGTTGCTACAGTTCATCGTGCCGAGACACCACGTGATGATCGGGTGTGATAAGCTCTACGTTCACATACAACGGGTGCAAGCCAGTTTTGCACACGCAGAATACTCGGGTTAAATTTGAGGAGCCTAGCATATGCAGATATGGCCTCGAAACAGTGAGACCGAACGGTCGAGCGTGAATCATATAGTAGATATGATCAACATAGTGATGTTCACCATTAAAAACTACTCCATCTCACGTGATGATCGGACATGGTTTAGTTGATATGGATCACGTGATCATTTAGATGACTAGAGGGATGTCTATCTAAGTGGGACTTCTTAAGTAATATGATTAATTGAACTTTAATTTATCATGAACTTAGTACCTGATAGTATTTTGCATGTCTATGTTGTTGTAGATGAATGGCATGTGCTACTGTTCCTTTGAATTTTAATGCGTTCCTAGAGAAAGCTAAGTTGAAAGATGATGGTAGCAACTACAAGGACTGGGTCCGTAACTTGAGGATTATCCTCATTGCTGCACAGAAGAATTACGTCCTGGAAGCACCGCTAGGTGCAAGACCCACTGCAGGAGCAACTCCGGACGTTATGAACGTCTGGCAGAGCAAAGCTAGTGACTACTCGATAGTTCAGTGTGCCATGCTTTACGGCTTAGAATTGGGACTTCAACGATGGTTTGAACGTCATGGAGCATATGAGATGTTCCAGGAGTTGATGTTAATATTTCAAGCAAATGCCCGAATTGAGAGATATGAAGTCTCCAATAAGTTCTATAGCTGCAAGATGGAGGAGAATAGTTCTATCAGTGAACATATACTCAGAATGTCTGGGTACCACAACCACTTGACTCAACTGGGAGTTAATCTTCCTGATGATAGTGTCATTGACAGAGTTCTTCAATCACTGCCACCAAGCTAGAAAAGCTTCATGATGAACTATAATATGCAAGGGATGGGTAAGACAATTCCCGAGCTCTTCACAATGCTAAAGGTTGCGGAGATAGAAATCAAGAAGGAGCATCAAGTGTTGATGGTTAACAAGACCACTAGTTTCAAGAAGAAGGGAAAAGGGAAGAAGGGGAACTTCAAGAAGAATGGCAAGCAAGCTGCTGCTCAAGTGAAGAAGCCCAAGTATGGACCTAAGCCTGACACTGAGTGCTTCCACTGCAAAAGGACTGGTCGCTATAAGCGGAACTGCCCCCAAGTATTTGGCGGATAAGAAGGATGGCAAAGTGAAAAGTATATTTGATATACATGTTATTGATGTGTACCTTACTAATGCTCGTAGTAGTGCCTGGGTATTTGATACTGGTTCTGCTCATATTTACAACTCGAAACAGTGGCTACGGATTAAGTGAAGAGTGGCTAAGGACGAGGTGACGATGCGCGTGGGAAATGGTTCCAAAGTCGATGTGATCGCGGTCGGCACGCTACTCTACATCTACCTTTGGGATTAGTTTTAGACCTGAATAATTGTTATTTGGTGCCAGCGTTAAGCATGAACATTATATCTGGATCTTGTTTGATGCGAGACGGTTATTCATTTAAATCAGAGAATAATGGTTGTTCTATTTATATGAGTAATGTTGGGATATGACTATTGGATATGACCCGCCCAGGAGGGGCCGGGTTATCCCAATGACGGTTCTTAAACCAAGCCCATGAATATGTTGAAGATGGCGGTTCATGTAGTAGGCTTGAAGGGCCCAAAACCCAAAGGCGGCTTAAGGCCCGTAAGTGTAAACCGCCATGTATATGTGACTTGTATTGTAAGGCATCTAAGATAAGTCACCGGGCCGAACACGTTTGTATGAGCCAGCCGGGACTCTGTAAGCTGCGGGGTGTGAACCCGTGTATATACGGGGACGACCCGGCATCGGCTTAGGGCAAGAAACAATAGATCGAAAGCCAGGCTAAGCGTATTTGCTCGCTGGTAATCAAAACCCTAGCAATACCACCTCGAACTGGATTAGGCTTTTACCTTCACCATAAGGGGCCGAACCAGTATAAACTCCTCGTGTCCTCTGTCCCGTTTTAACCCCTTTAAGCTAACTACGTCGCAATGGCTCCACAACTAAGTCCTTCCACTAGGACATCTGCCATGACAATTCCACGACAGTTGGCCCCACCGTGGGGCTTGCGCACGGTGGTGTTGAGTTTTCAATGGATCTTGCACAAGGATCGAGAAGTTTGCAAATTTCTGGATGAAGAAGAGCCGGTTTGGGAGGAGCTGGATCAGCTTCAAGTTCATCGGTCCAGTTTATAGTCTGTGAGATTTAGTATTCCAGGAAATTAGGGTTGCAATCGGTTTGCTACTGCAAGTCGCCAAGAAGTCGATAGCCAGCAATTTTCCTATGCAGCCGCCGAGCCGCTACAAGCCCTGTATTTTCTGGATTGAAGGAAAACTAAGTGTGAAGAAAATTGCATCTATAGCAGCAGATCCGTTTTGACTTCTGAGGGGTTTGGTGATCCAAACTTCACACAAGATTACCCATCCACGGTTTCCACAGGTTTGACCGGGTCTAGGTGGGGCTCGATGCCACCCACGTGGCATCAAGATAACGTTGTTTGCTATCCATGTGAAGATTATGGTTTGGGAGTATCATAAAAAAAGGGCCACGACCTGGAATTGGATACGGCCATGACTCATGAACGGATACGGCTACTACCGCGGTTTCGCTTCTAGCCGTTTGTCGTCGCCGTGCCACGAATCGGCCTCCCAAGCCGCCTCGTCTCTGCATCGCCGGCCGTCTCCGCCTCTGAGTCACCACTCCACCGGAGGATCTCCAAGTCAACGCCCCCACTTCTGCTATGATTGGCCCCGGGTCGCCGGCCTCGCCTCACCTTGAGCCGCCTTGTGGTCGCCGACACCGCACCTTGAGCCAGCTGAACAACCTGCCCCTGCGGCCTGAGCCGTTTCTGTCGGTTGTTTTCAGGACGCCGCCTTAGGGCCGCCGCTGCTATCTCCGAGGCCCTCCTCGCCTCTGCTACGCACGGCCTCTGCCGCAAGTCGCTGCCCCGGCCTGCCGGTGCACCTCCTCGTCGCTCAACCACTGAGCTGCCACCTCCGCAAACTCCCCCGACGGGCCGGCCGATCTGTTTCTTCTGCTGTTGCTCCGAGCTGCCGTCGCCTCCACTTGTAAGCCGACTTCTGCCGTCTCCACCTCAGCCGTTTCCAAGGCACTCCCGACGCAGAGTACCAACAGCCAGGAAAGCGAATCGGACTCCTGGCTCAAAAGGAAAAGAGAAAAAGGGAAAGGTGGTGCTAGAAGCATCAATGCAAGTATTCCAGTACGGACAAGCCGACCAGAAGAAAAATAAACATGCATGCATGAACGACTTAAGTACTATTATTGCTTTCTACTCACGAGAGCAAAGAACAAAAAAGATCAAGTCCTTAGAATGAAAAAGGACTGAAGGGAGTGCACATCATCAGATCAACCAAGCACCTGCTATCTTTTCTGTCTTACTACGTCCAACATTGGCATCGGCGTTCGTCGTCCGACAAAAATGCCAGGTGCTATCTTACTTAGTTATTTTTAACTACTTTAAATTACTTGGGCATGTAATACTGTTTCACAGGACAATTGTTTATTACAAATGAAGCGTTATGTTACGGCTATACCACCGGACATGAACAAGTCGCCGCTCCTGTGGCCCGGTTTACATCAACTCGCCCGTCCATGCGGCTTACGATACCGCAATTGACTCGTCGTCCACGCGGCTTACCGTACCTACGGTTGACACCGGACCACACCGGCTTACAATGCCGCGGCCGACTCGCCCGTCCGCACCGGCTTACAATGCCGTGGCCGGCTCATCTGTCTGCTCCTGCGGCCGACTCAGCCTTGATTGATTTCAGCTTTACCATGGTGATCATCAACTCTGCGGTGGATAATTACCGGCCTGACGTATCAGGTGAAATCCATCCAGTATATTTTTATATTACATATTGCTTTCTTTAAAATAGCAATTACTCTGGCTTGCAAGTTCTCCAATGCAGGATAAGTTGTCTACCGCAAAAGGGATTATTATATCACTGAGCCATTAAATGACTCATACCGGTTTTATATCATGGTTAAGTATGGAGAATCTCAAGACAACTCCTCGAATCGCCTTGAGACTCGGGGGCTACAATGACATGACTCAGTAAATATTGCCAGTTTAAGCAGATTCAAGAACTCCAGGTCATTGGAGGAAAGATAACCTGGTCCCGGAGACTACTGCCATATTGATGATAATTTAAAGGCTGCCAGAAATTGCCGGTTTAAAATGAAGGATTCTGGTTTAAAATCCGTCTCAAGGGAAATCTGTTTCCCACAAAGCTCTGAAGCTCTCAATATCCGGTTCAAAATTCCGGCTCAAGAAGAATTTGTCTCTCGCGAAGTTCGAGTTCTTAGGAGAAATTAAAGGTTGCCAAAGAGAACTTGCTGCCATGATGCGCGGTTCAAACATGGGTATCATGCCTTATTGGCTTATCTTATGGTCATTTGGGGGCTTCCTGCTCATATTTGAAGCATAGCTGTGAATATCCCTCTTGATCGGCACAATGCCACAATTATGGTCATTTGGGGGCTTCCTGCTCATATTTGAAGCATAGTTGTGAATATCCCTCTTGATCGGAGCAATGCCACAATTATGGTCACTTGGGGGCTTCCTGCACATATTTGAAGCATAGCTGTGAATATCCGCAATGCCACACTTATGGTCACCTGGGGGCTTCCTGCTCATATTTGAAGCATAGCTATGAATATCCCTCTTGATCGGCGCAATGCCACACTTATGGTCACTTGGGGGCTTCCTGCTCATATTTGAAGCATGGCTGTGAATATCCCTCTTGATCGGCTCAATGCCACACTTATAACTGCCAACCACTTGGGGGCTTCCAGCTCATATTTGAAGCATAATTGTAAATATCCCTCTTGGTCCGGCTCATACATCATGAAAAGCTTGGAGCTTTAGGCTTGGCGGCCTATGAAAGCCTCGTTTTCTCGATTTTGATTCATTATCTTTTTCTGAGCATTTTTTGGGATTCATATATTTACGCCATATTAACATATGGTGAAAGAACATGCGGTGCCCCCATGTTTAGTTTTGGTAATTGATGACAATCTCTATGGACTAATGGTTGCCTTGAGTTATATTTTAAGGATTTGTCCATAGGCATTTCTTGAAGTCCATGTGGTGGTTTCAAGGAGTTTATGTGGTGACCAATGTGTTATTAAGGAATTATCCAAAGATTGGTCATGTGAGAGTTGAGCTTATTGCAAGCATGTCTTGAAGAAGAAGATTGTGTGATCATTCATGTTTACCTTCAAGACATCATCCAAATGAAGAGAGTTGGAAAGAGTCAAGGTTGATCAAGACTAAGTCAAGAGTGAATCAAGTTGATCAACACACAGAGCGCACAAGATGTACCGAGGGATCAAGCGATCCCATGGTATGGTAAGCATTATCAATTACGTTTTGTGTACTAACCCATGGTCTTCGTGAGAGTTGTTTGTGGGGTTAGGTTGCGGTGTGCAAGTTCAAGTGAAGCATCATGAAGAGATCAAATGCTTGAAGCTTGTCGTCCATTGTGGTGACAATGGGCTTGTGAAGATGTTGCGGTGTTCAAGTTCAAGTGAAGCATCATGAAGAGATCAAATGCTTGAAGCTTGCCATCCATTGTGGTGACAATGGACTTGTGAAGATGTGCGGAAGAGTGGCTCACCCATAGTGGAGTATGGGGGAGCAATCAACTAGTCTTCATCGAGCCAACGCAACCAAGAAAGGTGGTCCAACTTGAGGGAGTCAAGATCGTCATCATCTAGCTCAAGTGGACCATGTGCAAGGCAAAGGTTTGCTCCTGATAGGTTTTCTATTTTATCGGTCTCATGATGGTAGTTGGGAGACCGGGTTATAGGATCGATTGTCGTACTATCAAGGGGGGCTCTCGATGAGTAGCTTGATCGTATCGTTCATAGAGAGCTCAAACCATTGCATCCTTGCATCATCTTTATTGGTTCTTGTTTGGTTCTTCTCTTTGTGAGTTTTGGAGCTTATGGTCATCTTGATGACAAGCTCGAGTTCATCGAAAACGGAGTTCACTCGCATCTTCTATGATGTTTTCGATGTTGGAGGTTATGCCGGTTCTTCTCGGTTGGAGGTTTCACTCTTCTATTTGATGGCTACTCGTCTTCCTCTATCCAACAAGCTTGAGTTTGCTCAATTCGGAGCTCATATGCAGAAGTTATGGCAGTTTTGGTCCCAGCGGTAGTACCGCGGGCCGGAGCGGTAGTACCGCTTGGGTGCTACAAGCGGTAGTACCGCTCCAGAGCGGTAGTACCGCTGGTAGCCCCCAGCCGTAGTACCACTGCGGTCTCGTGCTAGTACCGCTTCGATTCGAGGGGTCTTTTTTCATGTCGGGTTTTACGGTACTAGCCGCGGCAGTGGGGGCCGTAGTACCGCTCGTATGCGGTAATACCGCCCTGACCACCGTGGTAGTACCGCTCTGGGCCCAGCGGCAGTACCGCGAGGGGGAGCGGTAGTACCGCTGGCCAAGCGGTACTACCGCTCTCTGCGGTGCTGGTGTGGGGGGTAACGGTTGGATTGTTCCCCCCACTATATATGGAGGTCTTCTTCCCCAATGAACCTTATCATTTGAGCTTATGTTCTTCCCCCATTGTTGACCTTCTTCGAGCTTGCTAACTCTCAATCCCTCCATGGATTCTTGCTAGTTTTTGAGGGAAAAGAGAGAGGAGATCTAGATCCACATTTCCACCAATCACTTTCTCCTCTATGTGAGGGGAACCCCTTGGATCTAGATCTTGGAGTTCTCCTTCTTGTTCTTCCTCTTTTTTTCTCCCTAGCATTAGTTGCTTCGGTGGGATTTGAGAGAGAAGGAGTTGGGCACTCCGTGTGCCCTTGCCATCGCATTTGGTGCATCGGTTTGAGTTCTCCACGGTGATACGTGGAAGTTACAAGTTGAGAAGCTTATTACTCTTGGGTGCTTGGTGCCCTTGAGCTTGTTCCTCTTGGGTGCTTGGGCGCCCTAGACGGTTGGTGGTGTTCGGAGCTCAATCATTGTCGTGTAAAGCTCCGGGCAAGCGTCGGGGTCTCCACTTAGGTTGTGGAGATCGCCCCGAGCAATTTGACGGGTACCGGTGACCGCCCCCAAGGGTTGCCAAAGTGTACGGGTTCGGTGACCGCCCCCAAGGGTTGCCATATGTACGGGTTCGGTGACCGCCCTCAAGGGTCCCTTAGTGGAATCACGACATCTTGCATTGTGCGAGGGCGTGAGGAGATTACGGTGGCCCTAGTGGCTTCTTGGGGAGCATTGTGCCTCCACACCGCTCCAAACGGAGATTAGCATCCGCAAGGGTGTGAACTTCGGGATACATCATCGTCTCCGCGTGCCTCGGTTATCTCTTACCCGAACCCTTTACTTATGCACTTTACTTTGTGATAGCCATATTGTTTCTTGTCATATATCTTGCTATCACTTAGTTGTTTATCTTGCTATCACCTAAGTAGGTTTCTTGCTTAGCATAAGTTGTTGGTGCACATAGGTGAGCCTAGTTGTTGTAGGTTTTGTGCTTGACAAATTAACCGCTAGGTTTATTCCGCATTTGTTCAAGCCTAAACCGTAATTATTTTAAAGCGCCTATTCACCCCCCCCCCCTCTAGGCGACATCCACAATCTTTCATATGGCTTGAGACAACTCAGGCCATGTAGCCTTAATCTTTATGACTCATATTTGAGCATATTTGGGGTTTTGATAACCCGGTCTGTCTTTGGACGTTAAGTCGCCAGTATATATTTGGATTGCGCCATTGGAATCATGCACTTATAAATCATTAGATTATATTCAAATCTTGAATAGCCAACAGGGCTGGATTTTTATTATGGTTATCAATAACCAGTGTTATGATTGAGGTTTTCAAAGTCACTTTAGTGCAACGGCTATTATTTTATCAATGGATATGATTTATTCTACAATGGAAGGAATAGTCCCAAGTCGTTGCAGGCTTACGACCTGACACTTGGGGGATACATTATTCAAATCATGATTATATCAAATATGGAAGTCCCATGTCGCTGCAAGCATGCACCATGACACTTGGGGGCTAATGCAAGATCATTTTTTACTTGCTTTATTGAAGATCCGATTCATCACATCGTAATGAGCCGGCCCTTGGGGGCTACCAATTGCTCCTGTCAAAAATTCAAAGTACACAAGCCTTAATCCATTATATTGAAGGGCCCATCGCTCAGTTGGTAGAGCACAAGACTCTTAACCTTGTGGACGTGGGTTCAAACCCCATGGTGGGGGTTACATCATATGATGTTATTTTCAATGAAGTATATATATAAAGTCCTAGCTCAGTATTGTCTTGCTGAGCCGGCCCTTGGGGGCTACACGTTGTTGTTCAAGTCTACATGATCATATCTACAAAGTCCCTGCTCATTATTCCATAATGACCCGGCCCTTGGGGGTTACACTGGTTGAAGTTTTTATGAGCATAAGACAATTACAAGTCCCAGGTTAATACAAGCATGACAACCCGGCACTTGGGGCTATATATGTGGAATATTCAGTTTTGACTAGTGCCTGAGACGAACAACCTGGATTTCTCTAAGTTGCAGCATTTATATTTAAGCAAGTCTTAAGTTGTTGCTATGCATATAAAGGAGGAACGTCTTCAAATTCTCAGTTTTGAGCAAACCAGGAAGATCAATTGTATGACCCGGCGTTGGCAACAATCATGACCCGGTGTCTGTAACGGTCATGACCCGGAATCATCAGTTTTTATAACCAGGCGATTTTGGAAATCATAACTCAGCAAGTTCTACAAGTCGGCTGAATATCAGTTAAATATTTCAAAGACCAATATTTTTGTCAAGTCAGAGCATTGAAGGCCGACTCAAATGGATTCTTTATTTGCAATATTTCAACTACAAGCAAATTGATTATCAAGCTGGTCTATTGACCCGGATTTTCTACAAGAAGGAAATGACAAGGATTTAAGGATGATCAGGTGCCGGCTCAGGAGAGCTTTTAACCCGGAGCACAACCAGTCAAATTTGTTCTTGTGTTTATTTTGCAGCATAGGTTTACCATGGATAAATCCAAGCTAAACTGGGGGCTAATGTCGGGGATATACCTCGCGGTGTAACCCGCCGGATGTATGACCCGGCTGGAGCGTGGCGACTCACTGGTGACCCGCCCGGAGCTTGGCGACTCACGGGTAACCCACCCAATCTTGGCGACTCATTAGTAACCCGGCGGGCGGGTCAGACGGACAACAAGGCCCAAGGCCCGGAAGGCCGACTCATGTTATGGTGGGCCGGTTTAAGAGAAAAGGCATAAGGAATATTCTCCTAGAAAGGAAGCAAGACTAGGACTCCACTTGTAATAGAGTAATCCTAATCCTACTAGGACTAGTCATGTAACCCGCCCCTTCAACATATATAAGGAGGGGCAGGGCACCCCAAGAGGGACAAGAAATACTCTCTAAGGTTAGACACAAAGGGGAGCCGGCTTACGCGGCGACTCCCTCGTGAGCATAATGAGACCAAGCCACAAACAACATGTAGGGTTGTTACCGGATGATGTTTCCCGGGCCCCGAAGCTGTCTAAACCCTTGTCTTGTGTTGTGTCTCTCGATTCTGATCAACCCCTCTCAAGCTACCACATAGATGCGTTGGCCTCACGACTAGGTCCTCACACTAGGACATCTGTCGTGACAAATCCACGACAAGTAATATCTTTTATGGTCATGCACCCTTGATGAGTGGTCTATTTTAATTGAATCTCAATAGTAGTGATACACATATTCATAGTATTGAAGCCAAAAGATACATGTTTAATAATGATAGTGCAACTTATTTGTGGCACTTCCGTTTAGGTCATTTTGGTGTAAAGCGCATGAAGAAACTCCATGCTGATGGGCTTTTGGAATCACTTGATGCTTGCGAAACATGCCTCATGGGCAAGATGACTAAGACCCCGTTCTCCGGAACAATGGAGCGAGCAACAAACTTATTGGAAATAATACATACAGATGTATGTGGTCCGATGAGAGTGTTGATCCTCGCGGCGGGTATCGTTATTTTCTGACCTTCACAGATGATTTGAGCAGATATGTGTATATCTACTTGATCAAACATAAGTCTGAAACATTTGAAAAGTTCAAAGAATTTCATAGTGAAGTGGAAAACCATCGTAACTAGAAAATAAAGTTTCTACAATCTGATCATGGAGGTGAATATTTGAGTTATGAGTTTGGTCTTCATTTGAAACAATGCGGAATAGTTTCGCAACTCACGCCACCTGGAACACCACAGCGTAATGGTGTGTCCGAACATCGCAACCGCATTTTATTAGACATGGTGCGATCTATCATGTCTCTTACTGATTTACTGCTATCTTTTGGGGTTATGCTTTAGAGACGGTTGCATTCACGTTAAATAGGGCACCATCTAAATCCCTTGAGACGACACCATATGAACTCTGGTTTGGCAAGAAACCCAAGTTGTCATTTCTTAAAGTTTGGGAATACGATGCTTTTGTGAAAAAGCTTCAACCTGATAAGCTCGAACCCAAATTGGAGAAATGTGTCTTCATAGGATACCCAAAGGAAGCTGTTGGGTACACCTTCTATCACAGATCTGAAGGCAAGATATTCGTTGCTAAGAATGGATCCTTTCTAGAGAAGGAGTTGCTCTCGAAAGAAGTGAGTGGGAGGAAAGTAGAACTTGATGAGGTAATTGTACCTTCTCCCGAATTGGAAAGTAGTCCATCACAGAAATTAGTTCCAGTGATTCCTACACCAATTAGTGAGGAAGCTAATGATGATGATCATGAAACTTCTGATCAAGTTACTACCGAACCTCGTAGGTCAACCAGAGTAAGATCCGCACCAGAGTGGTACGGTAATCCTGTTCTGGACGTCATGTTACTTGACCATGACGAACCTACGAACTATGAGGAAGCGATGATGAGCCCAGTTTCCGTGAAATGGCTTGAGGCCATGAAATCTGAGATGGGATCCATGTATGAGAACAAAGTGTGGACTTTGGTTGACTTGCGCGATGATCGGCAAGCCATAGAGAATAAATGGATCTTCAAGAAGAAGACTCACGCTGACGGTAATGTTACTATCTAAAAAGCTCGACTTGTTGCAAAAGGTTTTCGACAAGTTCAAGGAGCTGGCTCTGATGAGACCTTCTCACCCGTAGCGATGCTTAAGTCTGTCCGAATCATGTTAGCAATTGCCGCATTTTATGATTATGAAATTTGGCAAATGGATGTCAAAACTGCATTCCTTAATGGATATCTTAAAGAAGAGTTGTATATGCTGCAACCAGAAGGTTTTGTCGATCCAAAAGGTGCTAACAAAGTATGCAAGCTCCAGCGATCCATTTATGGACTGGTGCAAGCCTCTCGTGTTGGATCGATGGAGCTTACACACTTTCTTAGCAGCTTTTGGATCGACAAAACCTTCTGGTTGCATCATATACAACTCTTCTTTAAGATATCCATTAAGGAATTCAGTTTTCACATCCATTTGCCAAATTTCATAATAATAAAATGCGGCAATTGCTAACATGATTCGAACGGACTTAAGCACCACTACGGGTGAGAAGGTCTCATCGTAGTCAACTCCTTGAACTTGTCGAAAACCTTTCGCAACAAGTCACGCTTTGTAGACAGTAACATTACCGTCAGCGTCAGTCTTCGTCTTGAAGATCCATTTATTTTCTATGGCTTGCCGATCATCAAGTAAGTCAACCAAAGTCTACACTTTGTTCTCATACATGGATCCCATCTCAGATTTCATGGCCTCAAGCCATTTTGCGGAATCTGGGCTCATCATTGCTTCCTCATAGTTCGTAGGTTTGTCATGGTCAAGTAATATGACCTCCAGAACAGGATTACCATACCACTCTGCTGCGGATCTTACTCTGGTTGACCTACGAGGTTCCGTAGTAACTTGATCAGAAGTTTCATGATCATCATCATTAGCTTCCTCACTAGTTGGTGTAGGAATCACTGGAACTGACTTCTGTGATGTACTACTTTCCAACTCGGGAGAAGGTACAATTACCTCATCAAGTTCTACTTTCCTCCCACTCACTTCTTTCGAGAGAAACTCCTTCCCTAGAAAGGATCCATTCTTAGCAACGAATATCTTGCCTTCGGATCTATGATAGAAGGTGTACCCAACAGTCTCCTTTGGGTATCCTATGAAGACACATTTCTCCGATTTGGGTTCGAGCTTATCAGGTTGAAGCTTTTTCACATAAGCATTGCAGCCCCAAACTTTAAGAAACGACAACTTGGGTTTCTTGCCAAACCACAGTTTGTATGGTGTCGTCTCAACGGATTTAGATGGTGCCCTATTTAACGTGAATGCAGCCGTCTCTAAAGCATAACCCCAGAACAATAGCGGTAAATCAGTAAGAGACATCATAGATCGCACCATATCAAATAAAGTACGATTTCGACGTTCGGACACACCATTACGCTGTGGTGTTCCAGGTGGCGTGAGTTACGAAACTATTCCGCATTGTTTCAAATGAAGACCAAACTCGTAACTCAAATATTCTGCTCCATGATCAGATCGTAGAAACTTTATTTTCTTGTTATGATGATTTTCCACTTCAATCTGAAATTCTTTGAACTTTTCAAATGTTTCAGACTTATGTTTCATCAAGTATATATACCCATATCTGCTCAAATCATCTGTGAAGGTCGGAAATAACGATACCCGCCGCGAGCATCAACATTCATCGGACCGCATACATCAGTATGTATTATTTCCAACAAGTCTGTTGCTCGCTCCATTGTTCCGAAGAACGGAGTCTTAGTGATCTTGCCCATGAGGCATGGTTCGCAAGCATCAAGTGATTCATAATCAAGTGATTCCAAAAGTCCATCAGCATGGAGTTTCTTCATGCGCTTTACACCACTATGACCTAAACGGCAGTGCCACTAATAAGTTGCACTACCATTATTAAAATTATCTTTTGGCTTCAATACATGAACATGTGTATCACTACTATCAAGATTTAGTAAAAATAGACCACTCATCAAGGGTGCATGACCATAAAAGATATTACTCATATAAATAGAACAACCATTATTCTCTGATTTAAATGAATAACCGTCTCACATCAAACAAGATCCAGATATAATGTTCATGCTCAACACTGGCACCAAATAACAATTATTTAGGTCTAAAACTAATCCCGAAGGTAGATGTAGAGGTAGGGTGCCGACCGCGATCACATCGACTTTGGAACCATTTCCCATGCGCATCGTCACCTCGTCCTTAGCCAATCTTCGCTTTAATCTGTAGCCCCTGTTTCGAGTTGCAAATATTAGCAACATAACCAGTATCAAATACACAGGCGCTATTGCGAGCATTAGTTAAGTACACATCAATAACATGTATATCAAATATACCTTTCACTTTGCCATCCTTCTTCTTCGCCAAATACTTGGGGCAGTTCCGCTTCCAGTGACCAGTCCCTTTGCAGTAGAAGCACTCAGTCTCAGGCTTAGGTCCAGACTTGGGCTTCTTCACTTGAGCAGCAACTTGTTTGCCGTTCTTCTTGAAGTTCCCCTTCTTCCCTTTGCCCTTCTTCTTGAAAATGGTGGTCTTGTTAACCATCAACACTTGATGCTCCTTCTTCATTTCTACCTCAGCAGCCTTTAGCATTGCGAAGAGCTCGGGAATTTTCTTATCCATCCCTTGCATATTACAGTTCATCACGAAGCTTTTGTAGCTTGGTGGTAGTGATTGAAGAACTCTGTCAATGACACTATCATCAGGAAGATTAACTCCCAGTTGAGTCAAGTGGTTGTGGTAGCCAGACATTCTGAGTATATGTTCACTGACAGAACTATTCTACTCCATTTTGCAGCTATAGAACTTATTGGAGACTTCATATCTCTCAATCTGGGCATTTTCTTGAAATATTAACTTCAACTCCTGGAATATCTCATATGCTCCATGACGTTCAAAACGTCGTTGAAGTCCTGGTTCTAAGCCGTAAAGCATGGCACACTGAACTATCGAGTAGTCATCAGCTTTGCTCTGCCAGACGTTCATAACATCTGGCGTTGCTCCTGCAGCGGGTTTGACACCTAGCGGTGCTTCCAGGACGTAATTATTCTATGCAGCAATGAGGATAACCCTCAAGTTACGGACCCAGTCCATGTAATTGCTACCATCATCTTTCAATTTAGCTTTCTCTAGGAACGCATTAAAATTCAACGAAAAAACAACACGGGCCATTAATCTACACCAACATAGACATGCAAAAATACTATCAGGTACTAAGTTCATGATAAATTAAAGTTCAATTAATCATATTACTTAAGAACTCCCACTTAGATAGACATCCCTCCAATCATCTCAGTGATCACGTGATCCATATCAACTAAACCATGTCCGATCATCACGTGAGATGGAGTAGTTTTCAATGGTGAACATCACTATGTTGATCATATCTACTATATGATTCACTCTCGACCTTTCGGTCTCAGTGTTCCGAGGCCATATCTGCATATGCTAGGCTCGTCAAGTTTAACCCGAGTATTCTGCATGTGCAAAACTGGCTTGCACCGGTTGTATGTGAACATGGAGCTTATCACACCCGATCATCACATGGTGTCTCGGCATGACGAACTGTCGCAATGGTGCATACTCAGGGAGAACACTTATACCTTGAAATTTAGTGAGAGATCATCTTATAATGCTACCGCCGAACTAAGCAAAATAAGATGCATAAAGGATAAACATCACATGCAATCAATGTAAGTGATACGATATGGCCATCATCATCTTGTGCCTTTGATCTCCATCTCCAAAGCACCATCATGATCACCATCGTCACCGGCTTGACACCTTGATCTCCATCGAAGCATCGTTGTCGTCTCGCCAACTATTGCTTCTACGACTATCCCTACCGCTTAGTGATAAAGTAAAGCAATTACATGGCGATTGCATTTCATACAATAAAGCGACAACCATATGGCTCCTGCCAGTTGTCGATAACTGTGTTACAAAACATGATCATCTCATACAACAACTTATATAATCACGTCTTGACCATATCACATCACAACACGCCCTGCAAAAACAAGTTAGACGTCCTCTACTTTGTTTTTGCAAGTTTTACGTGGCTACTACGGGCTTAGCTAGAACCGTTCTTACCTACGCATCAAAACCACAACGATTTTTCGTCAAGTTTGTTGTTTTAACCTTCAACAAGGACCGGGCATAGTGACACTCGATTCAACTAATGTTGGAGAAACAGACACCCACTAGCCACATGTGTGCGAAGCACGTCGGTAGAACCAGTCTCGCATAAGCGTACGCGTAATGTCGGTCTGAGCCGCTTCATCCAACAATACCGCTGAATCAAAGTATGACATGCTGGTAAGCAGTATGACTATTATCGCCCACAACTCTTTGTGTTCTACTCATGCATATAACATCTACGCATAGACTTGGCTCGGATGCCACTGTTGGGGAACGCAGTAATTTCAAAACGCACACGCAAGATCTATCTAGGTGATGCATATCAACAAGAGGGGAGAGTGTGCAGATCGCAGAGGGAAACCTACTCCAATATATCGATCTTTATGTCTTGTGTTTATTTTGGAGACGGTCCGCACGCTTAACGTTCGCGGAGGGAAACCTACTCCAGTGATTCCTACACCAACTAGTGAGGAAGCTAATGATGATGATCATGAAACTTCTGATCAAGTTACTACGGAACCTCGTAGGTCAACCAGAGTAAGATCTGTAGCAGAGTGGTATGGTAATCCTGTTCTGGAGGTGGTGTTACTTGACCATGACGAACCTACGACCTATGAGGAAGCAATGATGAGCCCAGATTCCGCAAAATGGCTTGAGGCCATGAAATCTGAGATGGGATCCATGTATGAGAACAAAGTGTGGACTTTGGTTGACTTACCTGATGATCGGCAAGCCATAGAAAATAAATGGATCTTCAAGAAGAAGACTGACGCTAACGGTAATGTTACTATCTACAAAGCTCGACTTGTTGCGAAAGGTTTTCGACAAGTTCAAGGAGTTGACTACGATGAGACCTTCTCACCCGTAGTGGTGCTTAAGTCCGTCCGAATCATGTTAGCAATTGCCGCATTTTAAGATAATGAAATTTGGCAAATGATGTCAAAACTGCATTCCTTAATGGATATCTTAAAGAAGATTTGTATATGATGCAACCAGAAGGTTTTGTCGATCCAAAAGGTGCTAAGAAAGTGTGTAAGCTCCAGCGATCTATTTATGGACTGGTGCAAGCTTCTCGGAGTTGGAATATACGCTTTGATAGTGTGATCAAAGCATATGGTTTTATACAGACTTTTGGAGAAGCCTGTATTTACAAGAAAGTGAGTGGGATCTCTTTAGCATTTCTGATATTATATGTGGATGACATATTATTGATCGGTGAATTTCTGAACAACATAAAAGGATACTTGAATAAGAATTTTCCAATGAAAGACCTCGGTGAAGCTGCTTATATATTGGGCATCAAGATCTATAGAGATAGATCAAGACGCTTAGTTGGACTTTCACAAAGCACATACCTTGATAAAGTTTTGAAGAAGATCAAAATGGATCAGTCAAAGAAAGGGTTCTTGCCTGTGTTACAAGGTGTGAATTTGAGTCCAACTCAATGCCCGACCAATGCAGAAGATACAGAGAAAATGAAAGCCATTCCCTATGCCTCAGCCATAGGTTATATCATGTATGCAATGCTGTTTACCAGACCTGCTGTGTGCCTTGCTATTAGTTTAGCAGGGAGGTACCAAAGTAATCCTGGAGTGGATCACCGGACAACGGTCAAGAACATCCTGAAATACCTTAAAAGGACTACGGATATGTTTTTCTTTTATGGAGGTGACAAAGAGCTCGTCATAAACGGTTACATCGATTCAAGCTTTGACACTGATCCGGATGACTCTATGTCACAAACCGGATACGTATTTATATTGAATGGTGGAGCTGTTAGTTGGTGCAGTTCCAAGCAGAGCGTTGTGGCGGGATCTACGTGTGAAGCAGAATACATAGCTACTTCGGAAGCAGCAAATGAAGGAGTCTGGATGAAGGAGTTCATATCTGATCTAGGTGTCATACCTAGTGCATCGGGTCCAATGAAAATCTTTTGTGACAATACGGGTGCAATTGCCTTGGCAAAGGAATCCAGATTTCACAAGAGAACCAAGCACATCAAGAGACCCTTCAATTCCATCCGTGATCAAGTCAAGAAGGGAGACATAAAGATTTGCAAGATACATACGGATCTTAATGTTTCAGACCCATTGACTAAGCCTCTCTCACAAGCAAAACATGATCATCACCAAGACTCCATGGGTGTTAGAATCATTACTATGTAATCAAGATTATTGACTCTAGTGCAAGTGGGAGACTGAAGGAAATATGCCCTAGAGGCAATAATAAAGTTGTTATTTATATTTCCTTATATCAAGATAAATGTTTGTTATTCATGCTAGAATTGTATTGACCGAAAACTTAGTACATGTGTGGATACATAGACAAACAGAGTGTCCCTCGTATGCCTCTACTTGACTAGCTCGTTAATCAAAGATGGTTAAGTTTCCTAGCCATAGACATGTGTTGTCATTTGATGAACGGCAACACATGATTAGAAAATGATGTGATGGACAAGACCCATCCTTTAGTTTAGCATAATGATCGTTTAGTTTTTCTGCTATTTCTTTCTTCATGACTTGTACATGTTCCTCATACTATGAGATTATGCAACTCCCGAATACCGGAGGAACACCTTGTGTCGTGGAATTGTCATGACAGATGACCTAGGGTGAGGACTTAGTCGTGAGGCCAACGCATCTATGTGGTAGCTTGAGAGGGGTTGAGCGAAATCGAGAGACGCAACACAAGACAGGGATTTAGACAGCTTTGGGCCTCGGGAAACATCATCCGGTAACAACCCTACATGCTATTTGAGGCTAGATCTCATTATCATCCCGAGGGAGACGCCATAAACCAGCTCTTTGTGTCTAGCCCTGGAGATTGTTGATTGTTTTCTTGTCCCTCTTTGGGGAGCCCTGCCCCTCCTTATATAAGTTGAAGGGGCGGGTTACATGTAGAGTCCAACTCGGACTTAAGACTTAACTATTCTGACTTCTCTTCATGGGCTTCTTAACGTCTCGGGCTTCATAACGTCTCGGGCTTCATAACCCTTGGCAACCCAGTTATCACTGTCTGCCGGGTTATGACTGGTGCCGGTTTATGATGGTCTGCCGGTTTATGAAGTCCCAGCCGGGTTATAACTCCGGCCGGATCATACCGCGGGGTATATCCCCGACATTAGCCCCTAGTTTAATTTGGATTTATCCATGTTAAACTGATCCTGAGCATCCTTAAATCCTTGTCATTACTTTCTAGAAAATCCGGGTCAATAGGCCAGCTTCATAATCAATTTGCTGACATTGGTTTGTCATAGAGAAATATTGTGAAGAATAACTCCTTTGACTCAGCTCCCAATGCTTAACAAAAATATTCGTCTTTGAAATACTCATCTGATCTTCAGCCAGTTTAAGGATGTAGAACTTGCCGATTTACAAATATTGATGGCACCGGGTCATAATTGTAGTTAACATCAAGCTTGAAAATATACCTCTTATATGCCTATGACTTGTAGCCCCCAAGTCTTAAGAAGGTAGTATAGTAACAGCTTAAGACTTGCTTCAATATAAATATCACAAGCGTGAAGAAATCCAAGTTGTTCATCTCAATCACCAGTCAGAACTGAGTACTCCACATATGTAGCCCCCAAGTGCCGGGTTGTCATGCTTGCAGCAACCTGGGACTTGAAATTGCCTTATACTCATAAAACTTCAACCAGTGTAGCCCCCAAGGGCCGGGTCATTATGCAATAATGAGCAGGGACTTTATAAATATGATCATGTAGACTTTGAACATCAACGTGTAGCCCCCAAGTGTCGGCTCAGTAAGATAATATTGAGCTGACACTTTATATATACTTCATTGAAAATAACATCATATGATGTAACCCTCATCATGGGGCTTGAACCCACGTCCACAAGGTTAAGAGCTTTTTGCTTTACCAACTGAGCAATAAACCTTTAATATAATGGATTAAGACTTGTGTACCTTGAATTGTTGACAGGAGCAATTGGTAGCCCCCAAGGGTCGGCTCATTACAATGTGACGAGTCGGGTCTTCAATAAAGTGAGCAAAAAATGACTTTGCATTAGCCCCCAAGTGCCATGGTGCATGCTGGCAGTGACATGGGACTTGCATATTTGATGTAATCTCAATTTGAATAATGTAGCCCCCAAGCGCCGGGTCGTAAGCCTGCAGCGACTCGGGACTATTCCCTCCATTGTAAAAATAAATCATGTCCATTAATAAAATAATAACCATTGCGCTGAAGCGACTTTGAAGACCTCCATCATAATATAGGCTATTGATAACCATAATAAAAATCCAGCCATGTTGGCTATTAAAGATTTGAATAATATAATCCAAAGATTTATAAGCGCATGATTCCAATGGCTCAATCCAAATATATACTGGCGACTTATAGTCGAAAGCCAGGCGGGGTTAATAAACACCGGATTATAACTGATCATGTACTTACAACTTGTAGTTGAAAGTCAAGCCGGTTTAATGAACACCGGTTTATCAAAACATTATAAATGTCACCACAAGAGAAAAAACTTGGCAAACAAAAGCATATGAAAAACTTGTAGTCGAGGCTTTTCATGGGCTGCCAGGCCACTGAGTTAAACCATTTCACAAAGCCTTTTAAGATGGTCCTCAATCCTTAACCAGTCGCCGGTCTATCATTGACAAGTTCAGGGTCATATGCGATTGACTTGTCAAGTTGGCGGGTCATGCCAGGCTTACCTGGGCGGAGTGACTTACTTAATGAAGGCAGGTTAACCCGGGGTTTTAGGTGTATATACCAGGCTTCCAAGCCACGGCTTGATAGCTTATTGCAAGTGTAGATTTCTTTGTTCATTGCGATAGCAAAGAATCCCCAAGCAACATTTTGAGCTGTGCTCAACGGGTGCCTATGTTTGAGTTGTTCTTGACAACACTCTTTGGCCCCTAAGTAATGGCATTGCGCCAGCCAAAAGGTGTAGCTATGGTTGAACACAACCAAGCACCCAAGTGACTTACTGTCATGGCTTTTGAGCCAGCCAAGAGGTGTAGCTATGGTTCGAATACAACCAAGCCCCCAAGTGACTTTGTGGCATTGCGCCGATCAAGAGGTGTAGCTATGGTTCGGATACGACCAAGCCCCCAAGTGATCAATAATATGATAAGCCAATAAGGCGGAATACCCATGTTTGAACCGCGCATCATGAACATGTCCTCTTCGGCAACCTTTAACTTTTTACAAGAGATAAATTCTTATTGAACCGGGATTTTGAACCGGATATTGAGAGCGTCAAAGCTTTATGGGAGATAGTTTCCTCTTAAACCGGATTTGAACCAGATACTAAGGGCTTCAGCGCTGTGTGGGAGACGGGATTTCCCTTAAACTGGACTATAAACCGGAAGCATCATTGTGAGCCGGAATATTTCTGACGGCCTTTAAATTTGCACCAATATGGCGGTTTAGGGTCCTGCACTAGATAACTTTGCAAGCCGGAGTGATTGCTCTTGTAAAGAAAGCAATATATAATATAAAAATATATTGTATGGATTTCACCTGATACGCCAGGCCAGTAGTTATCCGCCATGGAGCATAATGATTACTTCAGTGAAGCTGAGATCAATCTCGGGTGAATCAGCCGCGGCGTTTTAAACCGGTGCGTACAGGTGAGTCAATCACAGTCACAGTCCTGGCGAGTTGATGTAGATGAAGCTGCACTGGTGGCGGTTTGCGCACACTTGTTCAACGGTAAGCCGGTGCGGTCACCGGTGCATGATGATGCTAACACATACTTCATAAGCACAGCATGGCACCACCTTTATAATGAATCATTGTCCTGCACATAAAAATATACAGACCAACATAATTGTTCTTTGATGAAAACAATATGTACCAAAAATAGTCAGAAAAGATAGCACCTGATATTTTTTTTGTCGGATGAACGTGGATACGGGATCAAAAACATATCCAACGTATGATGTGGCCCTTGCACCGTATCCCATTTTCTGAGTAATGACTGCATTTGAATGCTTTGAAATCCATGCTGATGCGCTGAATGCACCTCAAGTGTTCATTACTACTTGGTACATGTAAACAGTACTGCTACCAGCGCTGCAATTAAAATATTTCTAGTGTCTGCTTCATCACGGGATGCTTTGACGTGTGTGATATAATGATTGACCTGGAGGGAATACTTTAAACGAGAATGCCCCATATCCCTTAGACTGTCTTGTCCCCACATGCTCAGCTCAATATTGATAAAACGAATCCAGTGCGGCAGAGAAACAGTACATAGCGCGCGTGTACATCGAGCGGGCCATCGGGCGTGAGGACGGCTCAGCAGTGCCAGTGGGTTAGAGGCAAGACGCAGGAAGACCGCGCGGCCAGAGCGGCGACCCGGAGACGACCATCTCACAGTAGCCGGCGCTAGCGGACGTGGCTGGCAGCCCGCGGTCGCGGCGACTCAGCAGGCGCACGGGAGGCGGGTCACACCTGTAGTGGCCCATGGGCAGGAAGCAATTATGCGAGGGGAGTCCTGGACTGGCGGATCACGAGACCTGGCGGTTTAGAACGGGGCGGTTCAACGGGGCGAGGAGAGGCCGCGCGACGGCCGGCTCGGATCATGGGCGATTTGCAGCGGCGAAGGTAAAAGGTAGCGGGGCGGTTCGTTCCGCAGCTGTCGAAACCCCCAGTGAGGCAGCTGCAGTGACTTGACCAGCGGCGGTTTGGGGAAGTGACAGGCACAGGCAGGCCAAGACGAGGCCGAGTCGTAGCGGGTCAGAGCGGAGGCGAAGTGATGAGGCGGCTGCCTGGAGTAAACTGGGTCATGGCTTTTACAGCAAAAGTTAATCCGTTTCGAGGGCAGCTCAGCCAGGTCGCGACAGCAGCCGATGACTCAAAGCAGCCAGGGCCGGCTCATGGAGACGCCGGCAAGGCGGTTCACGGAAGCGCAACAGCCCATAGCAGCGGCAGGCGATTTCGAGGCGATGGAGCCCGGCGGTTTAGCGCGGGGCGGTTCAGCGCGTGACGGGCGATTCAAAACTCCGGCGGATGTAAAAACCAGCGGGTCAGCGCATCAGCAGCGTCTTGGGCGGTTTGCTCACAGGAGCGGACAGAGGCGACTTGCCGGTGCAGATGAGGCCGCGACCACGACGATGCAGGGCACTCCACAACGGTTTTAATAGAACGGCGCGGTAGGCGGCTCAAGCCCGGTTTGGTGCGGCGGCTCTGAATGGAGGCGGATCGAGGTGGCAGTGCGTCGAGGCAGTAAGCGGCCCGCGGCTTAAAGCAAATGTGGCAGAACGGCTCATCTGTGGCAGAGCGTGGTGGGTTATTACCGCGGGAACGACGGTCTATCGCGAGACAGGTCGCGGAAGCGAAGCAGAAGACGGGCGTGATGCAGAGGTGGCCAGCGGCTCAAGCGAGGCTGGACGAGGCCATGGCGACTTTGGAGGCAACCGACGGCAGCTCTGGCAGGGAAGAACCGGTGCCAGCCACGGGCAGATGTGATCCGGCGGGGCGGCAGCTGAAGCGGGCAGAGGTAATCCGGCGGGGCAGCGGTTCAAGGCGCATCGACGGAGGACGCAGGAGCCGGCTGGCGTACCGAAGACGGCGAGCGTGCGGGAGGCAACCGGTGGAGACAGAAAGCGGCACGAGGCCTCAGAGGCCGGTCGACGAAGCAGTTTGACCAGGCAATTTGACCCTATGATGCTTGGTGACTTGATGGCGATTTAAAGGCCATGAGGATGGTTGCAGCTACTTGGCACGGCCGCGACGCACGACAGAGGTAGGTTGAGGTAGAGGTGACAGCACGGCAATTCCCTGGCGCGGTACGCCGACTCAGCGGAGGCAAGGCCGGCTTGAGGCCGAACAAGATGGAGGCAACCCGGCATTTGACCCGGTTTTGGGACCGAATTTGACCCGGAGTTTGACACGGAGAACGGCGGAGAGGACGCTGGCAAGGCGGGCCATAGCAGAATCGACCAGCACTCCGGCGATGACGAGCGCGCGGGAATCGACCGGTGTCTTGAGTGAGGGCCCCGGCTTGAGGCAGATTTCAGAGGCGAGACGGGCCAGCGTTTTGACCAAGGCGGAGTCGACGCACGGCAAGGCGGTTCACGGCAGACACAGCAGGGCCGGTCCGCGTTGAGTGGCACGGGATGGCTCTCCAGCAGTGACTCAACACAGAAAAATGCAGCTTGATGGGTTAAGGCCATAGCAACAGCAGCGACGCGACACCTTGGAGGTTGAGTGTGGCCGAAATCCAAGGGGCGCCGGCGACTCGTAACGAAGCAGCTCTCTGAAGCAATAGCCACGAGGCCCCGGCGACTCAGCCTGGAAACCGAGACATGGCGGTATGGCGATTTAAACAAGCTCGTGGCTTGAGGCGCCGCAGCGGGTGTGGAGGCTGGTGACTTGCATCTAGTACTCTGTCGTTTTGATATGATGGCGTGTCTTCATCTTGGCTTGGGATTTGAAGTGAACGTGCATACATCAGCTGCTCGGATGCAATCTGCTTTATGAGTAGTTTTTTCATCCTATCCAAAAACGGAGATAGGGTTTGTAACGATCCGGCGGCGGTGTGTGAGGTGTTGCCGCAGAAAAATTTCTCTGTTCCAGCTTCTGACGACGGTGTAACGAAAATTGATCCGGTTCAACAGATCGTGGGGTCACAGCAGCGTGCAGCACGCAACCCTCATCTTGCTTGAATTCAAACCTCATACAGGTATTAGATCTGACTGCTCGCCTTGGAGACAATGTAAATCCTTCCGCAACGATTCTTCTTCATCTGGAAAATTGTGAACTTCTCGATCCCTAGAAGAAATCCCTCCAAGAGCTCAATCACCACCGTGCGTGAGCCCCACGGTGGGTGCCAACTGTCGTGGAATTGTCACGGCAGATGTCCTAGGGTGAGGACTTAGTCGTGAGGCCAACGCATCTATGTGGTAGCTTGAGAGGGGTTGAGTGGAATCGAGAGACGCAACACAAGACAGGGATTTAGACAGCTTCGGGCCCCGAGAAACATCATCCGGTAACAACCCTACATGCTGTCTGAGGCTAGATCTCATTATCATCCCGAGGGAGACGCCGTAAACCGGCTCTTTGTGTCTAGCCCTAGAGATTGTTGATTGTTTTCTTGTCCCTCTTTGGGAGCCCTGCCCCTCCTTATATAAGTTGAAGGGGCGGGTTACATGTAGAGTCCAACTCGGACTTAAGACTTAACTATTCTGACTTCTCTTCATGGGCTTCTTAACGTCTCGGGCTTCATAAGGTCTCGGGCTTCATAACCGCTGGCAACCCAGTTATCACTGTCTACCGGGTTATGACTGGTGCCGGTTTATGATGGTCTGCCGGTTTATGATGGTCTGCCGGTTTATGAAGTCCCAGCCGGGTTATAACTCCGGCCGGATCATACCGCGGGGTATATCCCCGACACCTTGTGTGCTATCAAACGTCACAACATAAATGGGTGATTATAAAGATGCTCTACAGGTGTCTCCGGTGGTGTTTGTTGAGTTGGCATAGATCGAGATTAGGATTTGTCACTCCGTGTATCGGAGAGGTATCTCTGGGCCCTCTCGGTAATGCACATCACTATGAGCCTTGCAAAGCAATGTGACTAATGAGTTAGCCACAGGATGATGCATTACGGAACGAGTAAAGAGACTTGTCGTTGACGAGATTGAAATAGGTATGAGGATACCGATGATCGAGTCTCGGGCAAGTAACATACCGATGACAAAGGGAACAACATATGTTGTTATGCGGTTTGAACGATAAAGATCTTCGTAGAATATGTAGGAACCCATATGAGCATCAAGGTTCCGCTATTGGTTATTGACCGGAGATGTGTCTCGGTCATGTCTACATAGTTCTCGAACCCGTAGGATCCGCACGCTTAACGTTCGATGACGATTTATATTATGAGTTATGTGATTTGATGATCAAAGTTTGTTCGGAGTCCTGGATGAGATCACTGACATGACGAGGAGTCTCGAAATGGTCGAGACATAAAGATTGATATATTGGACGATGTTATTCGGACACTGGATGAGTTCTGAGAGGTACCGGATAATCATCGGAGTGCCGGAGGGTTATCGGTACCCCCGGGGGGAACTAATGGGCCTCGATGGGCCTTTGTAGCGATCCGACCTCAGACGGTCAAATCTCTGTGCATAAGTGTCATCCTTGGATCGGTAATGCTGACACACACAATATTCGAGGATTTATAACAGAGTGCAATCACACACTTATTACATCGAATATCTCAATGAGAGTACTTAATACAATAATATGGCTGAAGGCCATCTAAATAAGATAACTGCGGAAGCTTCGAAGGTAAATGAGTCCATCAACTCCAACGGCATAGCTGAGTGCACGATAACGACCTAGCGCACCTTACTCTTCGTCTAAAAACTCTGCAACATAATACGTTGCAGCCTGTGTAGGTCAGCACATGGAATATGCTGGCAAAATAACGCTATAGAGCAATGAACAGATAACAACTATCACTACATGCATATATGGCTGGTAGAGGCTCTATGGTTATCATTTTGCGTAAAGCCAGTTTTTTCCTACAACAAAGGAATATGTTTTGTTTAACTACAAAGTTTGTTGAAAACATTGACAATGGTAACCCCATCTCAATCCCAAAATTAATAATCAATAACCCAGCAAATTAATGAGGTAAAGTGATGAGATCAACTTAATAATTCAAGCACCAGATACTCAAGATGTCCATAACCGGGGATACGGCTAATCATGATTAGTTTGTACACTCTGCAGAGGTTTGCGCACTTTTCCCCACAAGACTCGATCTCCTCTGTTGAATTTCTCGCACTACATGGTGTTTGAGAAACGGATGACCGAGACACAGTCTTTCAGAAGCATTAACTCTTTCGACGGGTAAACGGTACCGCGTACATCCCCTACATCTGCTAGTTTACCACTGAAAGAGGTCACACAACTTACTCAACTATGCCAGAGCCCATAATGGCTTGTGGCTGCACACGGAAGTTTCCAGCATGAATAACATAATGATCCCTTTGAGCCCGGGTGGCAAACCATAGGATGATCACACGAATTCCCCGGGATCTCCTTGGACAACACTGGAATTCCCGAGGTGCCCACAAACAATCCACCCAGATGTGTATTAAAGTAGCCACCTTAAGTTAAACCTTAGTTAACTATAATCTCTCACATCTATCATGAATCACTCAAACCAAACCACGTGTACGAGCATAGCATAGCAGTATAAGCATAACGTAGCAACTCCCAAGGTTTGAATTAAGAACAATAGGTGCTACCTCATCAACTACTTCCCAATACCCACATGTTAATATGATCCTACTCATGCAATGTTTGAGGGTTGTATCTAATGCATAAAAAACTGGGTAATAAAGGGGTATGATCAAAGTGTTACTTGCCTTGCTGACGATCTGCAAACCCTAGTGAGTCGTAGTAGCAAGCCTCGCACTCCGAAAACTCTATCGTGAACAAACAATAGCATACATAAGCACTCAAACAAGATGGAAAGGTAAAACCCAAAAGAAAAGATCTAGACTGAAAGTTCAACTGAAGAGCTTTGATTTGCAAAAAGAATCAATCAAATCGGAGCTACGAAACTCAAACTACGATCAAAAGAAGTTCGAGATCAAATTTGCTTGAAACCAAATTTTAAATTGTCAAAATCATGTTCAAGTTGTTTAACTGGAAAGAGGGGAAAAAGACAAAGATTTTGGCGTTGGTTTCACCGGATTTGGACAAACGAGTAAAAAGTAGCGAGGGTTTGAAGATCACAGACTAATCTGTGATAAAAGTATTCGCAAATAGGACCCTGGCCGAAAATTAAAATAAAAAGAAAAATCTAACGAACGAACGTTCGCTAATAGAACGAAACGAACGAAACGTTCGCTACCGCGGATTAATGGACGAACGTCCGCCAATTAGATCTGATCGGAAAAACTAAGAAAACCCTAACACTAAAAATAAACCGAGAGAAAACCGACGGTTTTTACTGGTTAACGGGACTTGGCCGGCGGCGGTCAACGACAACGGTGAGGCGACGGCGGCGGGCGGCAACGGCGCGGCAGGCGGCGTAGGAGCACGGCGGCAGCGGGCGGTGGGCGGCAGCGGCGCGAGCGGCGGCGACGGCAGCTGCAGCTGCGGCGGAGCACGGCGAGGCGTGGCAGCTCGGGGAGGCGGCGGCGGCTGCGGTTGGCGGGGTGAGGAGGAGGTGGCGGGGCGGGCTGGATTATAAAGGGGTCCGGGGGTTTCTTCTTGGAGGAGGGGGAGCGACGGGGACCCGGAGTCCGGCTCGGACTCCGGCAGCATGCGGCGGCGGGACTCCTCCCGCGGAGGAAGGCGGCGGCGGTGGCTGCAGGCCGGCCTGGCTCAGCTGGGCCTTCAGCCTAGTCGAGCGACGAAACTTTTTTAAAAATAAATTTCGCCCGAAAGATAAATCCTAATGAAATATAAAAGAAAATTCTAAAAATGCCAGAAACAATTATCACCGTCCAAACCTAATATTTAGGACAAGATGAACATTTTTCAGGCCTAAAAATGCAATTTTCAAAAATGCATGTTTTTTTCTAATTCAAATAAAATAACAGATAAAATACGAATAAAATAAAATTTGATTTTAAAATTTTCTTCTCCAATATTTCTCTCTTTTGAAGAAGTCATTTTATCTTCTCTCTTTTATTTTTATTATTGGAAATAATTGGAGAGAAAATATTAAAATCAAATTCGATCCTCTTTTCAAATTTGAGAAAATTCAAATATGAAAATTTGTGAAATCTCCAACTCTCTCCTTGCGTCCTTGAGTTGCTTAAGATTTCTAGGAGCACAAACCAAAATGCATATGATGACCTATGTATAACATCCAAATTGAAAATTGGGATGTTACAAACCTACCCCCCTTAAGATGAATCTCGTCCTCGAGATTCGGTTTGGCTAGAAAATAGGTTTGGGTGGTCTTTCCGTAGGTCTTCCTCTCGCTCCCAGGTGGCTTCTTCCTCGGTATGGTGGCTCCACTGAACTTTGCAAAACTTGATAACCTTGCTGCGTGTAACTCGGCTGGCAAACTCAAGAATCTTGACGGGTTTCTCCTCGTAGGTTAGGTCACTATCCAACTGAATTGCTTCCAGGGGCACTGTATCTCTCAGAGGAATATCGGCCATCTTAGCATGGCACTTCTTCAACTGGGAAACGTGAAACACATCATGAAGTCCTGACAATCCTTCGGGTAATTCCAACTTGTATGCCACTTCTCCCATACGTTCCAAAACTCGGTATGGTTCTACAAATCTCGGGGCTAACTTTCCTTTAACTCTAAATCATTTAACTCCTCGCGATGGTGACACACGAAGATAGGTTTTGTCTCCGATTTCGTAGACTACCTCCTTGCGTTTAGTATCGGCATAACTCTTCTGCCTGGACTGGGCTACCTTCAGTCTATCCCGAACCAACTTAACCTTCTCTTTAGACTCCTTAATTAAATCTGGTCCAAACAACTGACGGTCTCCGACTTCATCCCACATTAACAGTGTCCTGCACCTCCTTCCATACAAAGCTTCGACAGGGGCCATCTTCAAGCTAGCCTGGTAACTGTTGTTGTATGAGAACTCTGCGTAAGGCAAATTATCATCCCAATTGGATCCATAATCTAGCGCACAAGCTCTCAACATATCCTCCAGAATCTGATTGACTCTCTCGGTCAGTCCATCAGTTTGCGGATGAAAGGCTGTACTGAACTCTAGCCTGGTACCCAAAGTCTGGTGCAACTGATTCCAAAACTTTGAAGTAAACTGTGTTCCTCTATCTGATACGATGATGGTCCTCGGAACTCCATGCAGACATACGATCCTGGTCATATATATCTTGGCCAACTTCGCGCTTGTATAAGTAGTTTTCACGGGGATAAAGTGAGCCACTTTGGTCAAGCGATCGACTACAACCCAGATAGAATCATATCCCGATCGTGTCCTGGGTAATCCGGTGATGAAATCCATGCCAAGTTTGACCCACTTCCATTCGGGTATCGGCATGGGCTGTAATAATCCTGTTGGCTTCTGGTGTTATGCCTTCACTCTCTGACATACATCACATAGTGCTACATACTCGGCAATATCCTTCTTCATACCTGTCCACCAGAAACATTCCTTCAAATCCAAATACATCTTGGTGTTTCCGGGGTGAATTGAGTATGGTGAGTCATGAGCTTCCTGAAGTATTAACTTCCTGATTTCCGCATTATTGGGCACATATACACGATCCTCAAACCATAAAGTTTCGTGCTCATCCTCACGAAAACTCTTGGCTTTTCCTTTGCTCATTTTCTCCTTTATCTCAGCAATTTCCTTATCATCCTTCTGAGCTTCTTGAATCTATCCCAATAATGTGGACTGAACCTCCATTGCTGCAACAAAACCTCTTGGAACTATCTCCAAATGAAGTTCCTTGAGATCGTCAACTAACTCCTGTGGTAATCCTCCGCTTACGAGGGTATTGACATAACTCTTGCGGCTGAAAGCATCGGCTACAACGTTGGCCTTTCCTGGATGATAATGCCACTTCATATCATAATCATTTATTAATTCCAACCATCTCCTCTGCCTGAGATTCAACTCCTTCTGTGTGAAAATGTACTTCAAACTCTTATGATCCGTGTACACATCACAATGGTTTCCCATAAGAAAATGTCTCTAGGTCTTGAGTGCATGCACTACGGCTGCTAACTCCAAATCATGCGTGGCATAATTTAACTCATGAGGTCGAAGCTTACATGAGGCATATGAAACAAATCTTCCATCTTGCATAAGTACACCTCCAAGTCCCAAGCGAGAAGCGCCTTGAAATCCTTGCGTATATCGGGAAGAATCGGCACTGGGGCTGTAACCATACATTTCTTCAACTCCTGAAAACTGGCGTCACATTCCTCGGTCCATTTAAACTTGGTGTCCTTCTTCAACAGCTCCGTCATGGGTTTCGCAATCTTGGAAAAATTATCAATGAATCTCCTATAATATCCTGCGATTCCCATAAAACTACGGATCTCTCCAACTAAGGTGGGTGCCAACCACTCAATGACCGACTGAACCTTGGTAGGGTCTACTGCTATACCTTCTCCTGATATAACTTGTCCAAGAAATCCAACTTCCTTCAACCAAAATTCAAATTTGCTGAACTTGGCATATAGCTGATGTTCCTTGAGCTTCTCGAGAACTAAGCGCAAATGCTCCTTGTGTTCCTCTTTATTCTTCGAGTATAACAAAATATCATCAATGAACACCACAACAAACTTATCCAAGAATTCCATGAACACCTTGTTCATCATACTCATAAAATAGGTAGGGGCGTTAGTCAATCCAAAAGACATAACCGTGTACTCATATAGCCCGTACCTTGTGGTAAAAGTTGTCTTGGGTATATCCTGTTCTCGGATCTTTAGCTGGTGGTATCCTGATCAAAGATCGATTTTGGAGAATACTTTAGCTCCTTGCAGCTGGTCAAACAGATCATTGATCATCGGTAGTGGGTACTTGTTCTTGATCGTCACTTCATTTAACGCCCGATAATCAACAACCATTCTCAAAGATCCATGCTTCTTCTCAACTAAGAGCACTGGGGCTCCCCACGGTGATGAACTTGGTCGAATATAACCTTTCTCCAGTAACTCCTTAATTTGCTTCTTGATTTTCTCCAGATCATTTACGGGCATCCGATACGGTCTCTTTGATATCGGTCCGGTGCCTGGCAACAGATCTATCAAAAACTCTATGTGTCGATCTGGTGGCATGCCTGGTAATTCCTCTGGAAATACATCCGGGTATTCCTTCAAAACAGGCACTTCTTCCTGAACAACTCCCGAGAGGGAATTTACTTGGGTCCTCCTTGGCGCATGCCTAGATACATACTTGATCCTCTTTCACTCCGGAGTGGTGAGTAAAATTGACTTACTAGCACAGTCGATGTTTCCTCCATACTTCGATAGCCAATCCATGCCTAGTATTATATCCAATCCTTGTGACTCCAAAATTATTAGGTCTGAGGGGAAAACATGGCTACCAATGGTTAAGGGTAACCGATCACACCATCGGCTGGCCATATACTCAGCTCCTGGCGAGCTTACTAACATGGGTGACCTAAGGGCTAAGGTTGGCAACTTAAACTTGTCCACAAATCCCCTTGATATGTGTGAATGTGATGCACCGGTGTCAAAAAGAACGAGAGCGGTAAATGACTTAATAAAAAACTTACCAATCACTGCGTCAGGCTGATCCTCAACTTCCTCCACGTTGATGTGGTTCACCTGACCTCTGGTGAAGGGATTGGGCTTCTTCCTAGAGCTTCCATTTCCATTGCCATTCTTCAATTCAGAACAATCATTGGCGTAGTGTCCAGTCTTCCCGCACTTGTAACAGGTGACATGACTCAGGTCCTTCTTAGCGGGTGTTTCTGGGTTGGAACGGCTCTGGTTGTTGTTCCCTCCATTCCCATTTCCATTCTTAGGGCCACTATGGTTATGTGAGCTTCCTCCATTGTGAGTGTGGCCTCCATGGTTATGGTGGGTATGTCCTCCCGAGTTAGGGGTAAAACGAGGCTTCTGCTGAGCTCCAGAGTTGTACTTCCCCTGTCCATACTTCCTTTTGCGGCTCTTAATCTACAGCTGCTTGCCTTCAATCATAAGGGCCCTATCTACCAACTCCTGGTAGTTAGCAAATGTTGCCACCATCAACTGCATACTCAGCTCATCATTCAGCCCTTCCATAAACTTCTCCTGCTTTGCAGCATCTGTGGCGACATCATCTGGGGCATAACGATCTAACTTGCTGAACTCATCCATGTACTGTGCCACAGTACGATTTCCCTGGCGTAAGTTGCAAAACTCACGCTTCTTCATACTCATTGCTCCAGTTGAGACATGTGTTGTGCGGAAAGCTTGCTGAAACTGATCCCAAGTGACATTTGCTATGGGTAAAGTGACTATGTAATTCTCCCACCATGAGGCTACGGGTCTATCCAGTTGATGTGCGGCAAAGCGCACCTTCTCAGTATATGTGCAACCTGCGATGGTCAGCTCCCTTCCAATCTTGCAGAGCCAGTCATCAGCAACAATCGGCTCGGTGCTATTGGAAAACACCGGCGGATTCAACCTCAGAAAACGGGCTAAGTTGTCCACTAGAGCTGGTGGCGGTGGGTTGTTGCTGTTGTTGTTGTTGTTGTTGTTGTTGTTGCCTTGGTTCTGGACTAGTAGCTACATCAAGGCATTCTGCTATTGGATCAACTGAGTGAGCTCCGGTGAAAAGACAAATCCAGGGTCACATCTCGGAGGCATCTGATAGGTTTAGAGGGGTGAGATTCGAATAGAGTGAGGTCTAAAGAGAAACCACTACCCATGTGCACATGAGACAAACACATTCATTTCACACCACTCGATTCAAACAAGATCATACAATTGATCTAACCACCGTTGCAAATACTCGGAGTATTACTATAATATATACATGGGGGAATACTACTGATAATTTGGTGGTCAACTAGAAATTTTGATCGGTGGAAGACTCCATGATATCTGCTCCAGCTTTGTCTTCATAATCATCATCACTATCAGGGTCGGAGTCGTTGTCGTCGATGATGATGTAGTCTTCTGGGTGGTTGTCCTCCTCTGGCGCGGGATCTCCCATGAATATTCCTAGCTTCTTCTTCAGATCTTCATTCTTCTCCAGTAGTACCGAAATTTCTCTTCGTATCCATCGTGTGTAGACTTGAGTTCTTCCTCTAGCTCCATGTTCCTGGTCATCACTTTCTTCATGTCTTGCATGTTGGCGCACATCTAGTTCTCCTGACGATGAATGTGATGGTTTAATTCCTGGATGTAGGCTGCAATGGATTTATCCCTCCTGGTGCAAATCATCTCCCATTGCTCTTCTCGGCGTCCACATATTTGATAGATGGTGTCCTTAAGATCCTTGTGGTATACGTCGCCGATGCGTCCCATGGCGATGTGGGCTGCCATGCTCTTTCCTAGGCTCCAGGTTGGTGCATCAAAGGAAAACTCTATGGGCTCAGTAACTGGCGTGAAAGTCCTTCCTGGAACATGAACTCGAATCATCCAACACCCCTCTTCTGGTAAAGTGGTGGTGTAGATCCCGGTGAACCTTGGTATTCCGATGTTCAAGTACCTAGTGTCTTCCTTCAAGTGTCGTCCAAAAGGTGTGTATTCATCCGGTTGAGCGAACTTGTTCCTTGGGTCCACCATCTATAGAGTAGAAAATGGAGAAGAGTCAGAAATGAGTAGAGAAGAGGGTCCTATGGCTTATCTTATTGGTCGCGTCCTATAGTCAGCGTGTGCTCTGATACCATCTTGTAGCGATCCAACCTCAGACGGTCAAATCTCTGTGCATAAGTGTCATCTCTAGATCGGTAATGCTGACACACACAGTACTCGAGGATTTATAACAGAGTGCAATCACACACTTATCACATCGAATATCTCAATGAGAGTACTTAATACAATATGCCTGAAGGCCATCTAAATGAGAGTACTGAAAGTTCAACTGAAGAGCTTCGATTTGCAAAAAGAATCAATCAAATCGGAGCTACGAAACTCAAACTACGATCAAAAGAAGTTCGAGATCAAATCTGCTTGAAACCAAATTTTAAATTGTCAAAATCATGTTCAAGTTGTTTAACTGGAAAGAGGGGAACAAGACAAAGATTTTGGCGTTGGTTTCACTGGATTTGGACAAACGAGTAAAAAGTAGCGAGGGTTTGAAGATCAGGGACTAATCTATGATAAAAGTATTCGCGGATAGGTCCCTAGCCGAAGATTACAATAAAAAGGAAAATCTAACAAACGAACGTTCTCTAACAGAACGAAACGAACGAAAACGTTCGCTACCGCGGATTAACGGACGACCGTCCGCTAATTAGATCCGATCGAAAAAACCGAGAAAACCCTAACACTAAAAATAAACCGAGAGAAAGCCGACGGTTTTTACCGGTTAACCGGACTTGGCCGGCGGCGGTGAACGGCAACGGCGAGACGACGGCGGCGGGCGGCGACGGTGCGGCAGGCAGCGGCGGAGCACGGCGGCGGCGGGCGGTGGGCGGCAGCGGCGCGAGCGGCGGCGACAGCGGCTGCGGCGGAGCACGGCGGGGTGTGGCGCGGCGGCTCGGGGCGGCGGCGGCGGCGGTTGGCGGGGTGAGGAGGAGGCGGCGGGGCGGGGCTGGTTATAAATGGGGCCGGGGGGTCTTCTTGGAGGAGGGGGCGTGGCGGGGACCCGGAGTCCGGCTCGGACTCCGACAGCGTGCGACGGCGGGACTCCTCCCCCAGAGGAAGGCGGCTACGGGCCGGCCTGGCTCGGCTGGGCCTTCGGCCCAGTCGGGCGACGAAACTTTTTTTTTAAATAAATTTTGCCCGAAAGAAAAATCGTAATAAAATATTAGAAAAATTCTAAAAATACCAGAAACAATTTTCACCGTCCAAACCCAATATTTAGGACAAGATGAACATTTTTCTAGCCTAAAAATTGCAATTTTCAAAAATGCATATTTTTTATAATTCAAATAAAATAAAATTTGATTTTAAAAATTTCTTCTCCAATATTCCTCTCTTTTGAAGAAGTCATTTTATCTTCTCTCTTTATTTTTATTATTGGAAATAATTGGAGAGAAAATATTAAAATCAAATTCGATCCTCTTTTCAAATTTGAGAAAATTCAAATATGAAAATTTGCGAATTCTCCAACTCTCTCCTTGGGTCCTTGAGTTGCTTAAGATTTCTAGGATCACAAACCAAAATGTAATTAAAATATGATATGCATATGATGACCTATGTATAACATCCAAATTGAAAATTGGGACGTTACAGCCTTAGTGGGAAGAGAGGAAGGGCTAGGGGGGGCTGGCCGCACGCACCCCATCTTGGGACCGAATTGGACTAGGGGAAGGGGCGGCGCCCCCCTTTCCTTCCCTTCCCCCTCTTCCTTAGGTGGAAAACTACTAGGACTTGGAGTCCTAGTAGGATTCCCCTCTCCTGGCGCGCCCTAGGAGGGCCGGCCGGCCTCCCCTCCCCTCCTTTATATACGGGGCAGGGGGCACCCTAGGACACACAAGTTTCTCTTAACCGTGTGCGGTGCCCCCCTCCACAGTTACACACCTCGGTCATATCGCCGTAGTGCTTAGGCGAAGCCCTGCGCCGGTAACTTCATCATCACCGTCGCCACGCGGTCGTGCTGACGGAACTCTCCCTCGGCCTCAACTGGATCAAGAGTTCGAGGGACGTCATCGAGCTGAACGTGTGCTGATCGAAGTGGTGTCGTACGTTCGGTACTTGGATCGGTTGGATCGCAAAGACGTTCGACTAGATCAACCGCGTTACTAAACGCTTCCACTTTCGGTCTACGAGGGTACGTGGACACACTCTCCCCGCTCGTTGCTATGCATCTCCTAGATGGATCTTGTGTGATTGTAGGTAAATTTTTTGAAATACCGCATTCCCCAACAGATGCCCATTCTAGAACTTTTACAGCCCACATTGCGGACCGTTATTGGTCCACGAATAGTACGACCCATGTTTGACCAATCGATCATACGACCCATAGAAGGCCCACTGATTCTATGGCTCGTAGAAGGCCCATGGATCAAACGGACCGTAGGGGCCCATAGACAGTACAGCAGGCAGCAGGGCCATGGTTACAACAGTCCGTATGTTGCCCATGCATGATTACTTATAGCCTTGTATTTCTTCTTTGAATCTTTGGTTTAGTTAGGCCGACTAGATCGATTTTTCTTGCCATGGGAAGAGGTGCTTTGTGATGGGTTCGATCTTATGGTGCTCAATCCCAGTGACAAAAGGGGAAATGACACGTATGTATCATTGCTATTAAGGATAAAAAGATGGGGTCTATTCCTACATGAATAGATCGTGTCAACATCATGTTATTGTTCTTATTGCATTACTCTGTTTCTCCACGAACTTAATACACTAGATGCATGCTGGATAGTGGTCGATGTGTGGAGTAATAGTAGTAGATGCAGGCAGGAGTCGGTCTACTAATCTTGGACGTGATGCCTATATAATGATCATTGCCTTGATATCGTCTTAATTATTTGAAGTACTGTCAATTTCCCAACAGTAATTTGTTTACCCACCGTATGCTATTTTTCTCGAGAGAAGCCACTAGTGAAATCTACGTTGGTCTCTTCTTTATCATATTTGCCTACGAGGTCTATTTTTATTTGCTTTTATTTTCAGATCTATTAATCTAAAAGCCCAAAAATACCTTTCTGCAATTTATTGTTATTTATTTCATCTCGCGTTCCCGCGATATCTATTTATCCAATCTACTACAATTTTATCTATCTTTTTACCCGGGAGGGATTGACAACCCCTCTTTTACATCGGGTTGCAGGTATTTGTTCTTTGTGTGTAGGTACCGTTCATGTAGTGTTGCATGGTTCTCCTACTGGTTCGATAACCTTGGTCTCATCACTGAGGGAAATACCTACCGTAGCTGTGCTGCATCATCAATTCCTCTTTCGGGAAATACCGACGTAGTTCAAGCCGCATCAAAAGGAATTTCTAGCGCCATTGCTGGGGAGACATCATCAACATCTACCAGGTTCCTAATCACAAATCTCATCTCCTTGCAGTTTACACTATTTTCCATTTGCCTCTTGTTTTCATCTCCCCCACTTCACAAAAATTTGTTGTTTTATTAACCCTCTTTTTCGTTCGCCGTTTTCTCGTCAGATCTGTTTTGAGTGCAATCTTGTTGCGTAGTCACGATGACTCAAGAGAACATCAAGTTGTGTGATTTCTCCAATACCAACAACAATGAGTTCATTAGCACTCCGATTGCTCCTCCCGCCACTAGTGCGGAATCTTGTGATATTAATGCCGTTTGTTGAATCTTGTCATGAAAGATCAATTTTCCGATACTCCTAGTGAGGATGCTGCGTCCCATCTTAACACATTCTTGGAATTGTGCGATATTCAAAAGAAAAAATATGTGGACAATGATATTTTAAGTTGAAATTATTCCCGTTTTCTTTGCGAGTCCGTGTAAAAATTTGGTTTTCTTATTTGCCTCGCAATAATATCGATTCTTGGGATAAGTGCAAAGACGCTTTCATTACCAAGTATTTTCCGCCCGTGAAAATTATTTTCCTTAGGACACAAATCATGAATTTTAAGCAACTTGAGCATGAACATGTTGTGCAATCTTGGGAAAGAATTAACTTGATGCTATGAAACAGTCCTACTCATGGTTTAAATCTTTGGATGATCATACAAATTTTTTATGCGGGATTGAATTTTGTTTCTAGAAATCTTTCAGATTCCGCCGCGGGTGGTACTTTTATTGAAATTAATTTGGGTGAAGCTACTAAATTGCTTGACAATATTATGGCAAATTATTCACAATGGCATACCGAAAGAGCTCGTACTAGTAAAAAAGTTAATTCGGTAGAAGAAATAATTTCTTTGAGTGAAAAAGTTGATGCTCTTATGAAGTTGGTTTCTAATAAAAATGCTCCTATTGATATTAATGATGTAACTTTGTCTACTTTGATTGAGCAAAATAGTGATGCCATAGATGTGAATTTTGTTTCGCGAAACAATTTTAATAACAATGCTTATAGAGGTAATTTTAATCCTAGACCTTTTTCCGCGAAATTCCTCTAATAATTATGGTAATTCCTATGGTAATCCTTCTTATAATAATAATAGAAACACCACTGATCTTGAGAATAATATTAAAGAATTTATCAATGCTCAAAAGAATTTTAATACTACGATAGAAGAAAAGTTGAGTAAGATTGATGATATGTCTAGAAGCATTGATAGAATTTCTCACAATGTAGAAAACCTCAAGATGAAAATTTTTGTGCCTAAGGTTGAGGAATCAATTAAAGCTTTATATGTTTCTATGGATGAAAGTAAGAAAAGAACCGCTATGCTTAGAACTAAAAGAGATTTTTTAGAAAAAGCATTTTCTAGCGATTGCTTTCATAAAAATGAGGAAGATCTTAAAATGATTGGTGTTTCTTCGATTGATTTCTTGTTTAGTAAAATTAAAATTTATGATAACGGGACTGAAGAAGAGTCAGCTTTAGTTAGAAGGCGTCCCGATAATTTGGAGGGTGAAAATCTTGTTGAGAAAATTGATAAAAGTGGGTTTGGAGAGGTCAAAACTTTAACTAGTGATGTGCCCACTCTTTTGGATTACGAAGACTTCAATTATGATAATTGCTCTTTGATTGATTGTGTTTCTTTGTTCCAATCCATGATAAGTTCACATCAGGCTTATGAACAAAATAAAGCTTTTACTAAACATATCCGTTATGCTATGATGAAAGCTTTGGAAGAAAAGTTGGAATTAGAGATTTCAATTCCTAGAGAATTACATGATGAATGGGAACCTACTATCAAAGTCAAGATTAAAAATTATGAGTTTTTTGCTTTATTTAACCTGGGTGCTAGTGTTTCTACAATTCTAAAATCTTTATGTGATGTGCTTGGTCCTACCGACATCGAAGAATGTTCTTTAAATTTGCACTTGACAGATTCTACTATTAAAAATCCTTTGGGAAGAATTAATTATGTTCTAATCCTTGCAAATAGGAATTATTTGCCCATAGATTTTATTGTTCTTGATATTGATTGCAATCCGTCTGGTCCAATTATACTTGGTAGACCGTTTTTACGTACTATTGGTGTCGTGATTGATATGAAAGAAGGCAATATTAAATTTAAATTTCCACTAAGGAAGGGTATGGAGCACTTCCCTAGAACAAGAATTAAGCCACCATATGAATCAATCATGAGGGCATCTTATGGATCTAGAAATAAAGATACTATACTTGAATCTATGCATTATGCCTAGCTAGGGGCATAAAACGATAACGCTTGTTGGGAGGCAACCCAATGAATAAAATTTATTTTTGTGTTTTTTTTGTTCTTGAGTGTTTGCACAATTATGCTACTGTTATGATTGTGTTTTTTATGTTTTAATTAGTGTTTGTGCCGGGCAAAGCCTTTGGGATCATGTTGGGTGATATTTGATTTGATCTTGTTGAAAAACAGAAACTTTTGCGTCCAGTAAAACAATTTTAATTTCAACAGAAGTGCGATAAAATCCTGATTTTTGTACACAAGATAGATATACAAACTGCCCATGTTGTCCTAATTTTTCAGAATTTTTGGAGTTACAAAAGTATTCAAAGTTTCTAGATTACTACAGACTGTTCTATTTTTGACAGATTCTGTTTTCTTTGCGTTGTGTGCTTATTTTGATGAATCTATGGTTTGTATTGGAGGGTATAAGCTATAGTAAACTTGGAATACATTAGACATGATGAAAAAAATAAAATATGAATGGGTTTGCAATAGTACTTAGAGTTGTGATTTGCTTTGTTATACTAATCGATCTCATGAAGGTTTTGTTGAGTTTTGTGTGATTGAAGTTTTCAAGTTTTGGGTGAGATTGTAGTGATCTGACCTCAAACGGTCAAATCTCTGTGCTCAGTGTCATCCCTGGATCGGTAATGCTGACACATACAATACTTGAAGGATTTATAACAGAGTGCAATCACACACTTATTACATCAAACTACAATAAATATGGCTTAAGGCCATCTAATAAGATAACAGCGGAAGGCTTGGAAGACAAAGTGAGTCCATCAACTCCAACGGCATAGCTGAGTGCATGAAAACGACCTAGCGCACCTTCTCTTCGTCTGAAAAGTCTGCAACATGATATGTTGCAGCCCGTAACGGGTCAGCACATGGAATATGCTGGCAGGATAACACAATAGAGCAATGAACCGAATAAATGCTATCACTACATGCATATATGGCTGGTGGAGGCTCTATGGTTATAATGTTTTTTTGAAAAGCCAATTTTTCCCTACAACAAAGGAATATTCTTTTAACTATCATGGTAGTTGTTAAACATTGAGAAGGTTCCTCCAACTCAATCCCAATTAAGCAGTATTAATAACCCAACAAATTAATTTAGAGTGATGAGATCAACATGAAAATCCAAGAACCAAATACTCAAGATGTCCATAACCGGGGACACGGCTAACCATAATTAGTTTCTACATTCCACAGAGGTTTGCGCACTTTTCCCCACAATACTCGATCTCCTCTGTTGGATTTCTCGCACTACATGGTGTTTGAGAAACGGATGACTGAGACACGGTTTTTCAGAAGCATTAACTCTTTACTCTGGGTAAACAGTACCACCTACACCCCCTACATCTGCTAGTCTACCACCGAAAGAGGTCACACAACATCCTCAACTATGCCAGAGCCCATAATGGCTTGTGGTTGCACACGGAAGTTTGTAGCATGAATAATCTTATGATCCCTTTGAGCCTGGGTGGCGAACAATAGGATGGTCACATGGGTACTCCGGGATATCCTAGGACAACACTGGATTCTCCAGGTGCCCGCAACCAATCCACCTAGATGTGTATTTAAGTAGCCACCTTAAGTTAACCATTAATTAACAATCTCACATCTGTCATGGATACACTCAAACCCAAACCACGTCTACGAGCATAGCATAGCAGTCTAAACATAACGTAGAAGTAACTTCCCAAGGGTTTGATAATAAAAGGGCAATAGGTTCTACCTCATCATCTACTTCCAAATACCCACATGTTAATCACATCCTAAATCATGCAGTGTTCGAGGATGGTAACTAATGCATAAAAACTGGGTAATAAAGGGGTATGATCAAAGTGTTACTTGCCTTGCTGACGATCTGCAAACCCTAGAGACTCGTAGTAGCATGCTTCGCACTCCGGAAATTCTATCGCAAACAAACAATAGCATACATAAGCACTCAAGCATAGATGCAAGGGTAAAACTCAAATAAGAAGATCCAATCTGAAATTTTAACTGAAGAGGTTCAATTGGCAAAAAGAATCGATCAAAACGGAGCTACGGAACTGAAACTACGGTCAAAAGAACTTCAAATTCAAGTCTGCTTGAAACCAAATTTCAAATTGTCAAAACCATGTTCAAGTTGATTAACCAGAAAGAGGGGTTCGAGACGAAGATTTTGGCGTTGGTTTCACTGGATTTGGACGAACGGTTAAAAAGTTGCGAGGGTTTGAAGATTAGGGGCTAATCAGCGATAAAAATAATCGTGGATAGGTCCTTGGCTGGAAATAAATGGAAAAAGAAAAATCTATCGGACGAACGTCCACTAACAGAGAGTAACGAACGAAAACGTTCGTTAAAACGAGCTAACGAACGAACGTTCGCGGAATAAGACCGAGAAAAACCGAACCGATCTAAAAATAAAAAAACAATCTAGGGTTTTAAGAAAAACTGCGGTTTTACCTAAACCTAAAAAAACCAACGAGAACCGGCAAATCCGGCGGCGGCGGCTTCCGGCGAGGCGCGGGGTGGCGCGGGGCTGCGGGGCGTATATATAGGGGGTCGGGGGGCGATGCGGCATGCGGGAGGGGGCACCGACGCCGGGGCAGAGTCAGACTCCGGTGGAGTCCCGCGCGAGCACGGCTTGGCGGCGCGGAGGCGGTTGGCGGCGCGATGGGCCGGCTGGGCCTCTGGCCCAGTTCGGTCCGGGAACTTTTTTTTTAAATTCCGCCGAAAAAGGAAAAATCCTGAAAATAATAAAAAAAATTCTAAAAATGCCAAAACCAATTTTCATCGTCCAAATAAAATATTTAGAACAAAGTGAACATTTTTCTGGCCTAAAAAATTCAATTTTGAAAAATGCATTTTTTTCTAATTCGAATAAAATAGCAAATAAAAATCCAAATAAAATATTTATTTGATTTTAATTTTTTCCTCCAATATTTCTTTTATTTTGGAGAATTCATATTATCTCCTATCTTTTATTTTTTTGGAAATATTTTCGGTGAGAAAAATAACTAAAACCAAAGTGATCCTTTTTTCAAATTTGAGAAAAAATTCAAATATGAAAATACATGAAATCCCCAACTCTCTCCGTGGGTCCTTGAGTTGCTTAGAATTTCTCGGATCACAACCAAAATGCAATTAAAATATGATATGCATATGATGACCTATGTATAACATTCCAAATTGAAAATATGGGATGTTACAAACCTACCCCCCTTAAGATGAATCTCGCCCTCGAGATTCGGGTTGCCTAGAAAATAGGTGTGGGTGGTCTTTCCGTAGATCTTCCTCTCGTTCCCAGGTGGCTTCATCCTCGGTATGGTGGCTCCACTGAACTTTGCAAAACTTGATAACCTTGCTGCGTGTAAGTCAGCTAGCAAACTCGAGAATCTTGACTAGTTTCTCCTCGTAGGTCAGATCACTATCCAATTGAATTGCCTCTAGGGGCACGGTATCTCTCAGAGGAATATCGGCCGTCTCAGCATGGCACTTCTTCAACTGGGAAACGTCAAACACATCATGAACTCCTGTCAGTCCTTCGGGTAACTCCAACTTGTAGGCCACTTCTCCCATACGTTCCAAAACTCGGTATGGTCCTACAAATCTCGGGGCTAACTTTCCCTTAACTCCAAAGCGTTTAACTCCTCGCAGAGGTGACACACAAAGATATGCTCTGTCTCCGATTTCATAGACTACCTCCTTGAGTTTTGAGTCTGCATAACTCTTCTGCCTGGACTAAGCTACCTTCAGTCTATCTCGAATCAGCTTTACCTTCTCTTCGGACTCTTTGATCAAATCCGGTCCAAACAACTGACGGTCTCCAACTTCATCCCACATCAACGGTGTCCTACATCTCCTTCAGTATAAAGCTTCGAAAGGTGCCATCTTCAAACTGGCTTGCTAACTGTTGTTGTATGAGAACTCCATGTAGGGAAAATTATCATCCCAACTAGATCCATAATCGAGCGCACAAGCTCTCAACATGTCCTCCAGGATCTGATTGGCTCTCTCGGTCTGTCCATCTGTCTGCGGATGAAAGGCCGTACTAAACTCTAGCCTGGTTCCCAAAGTCTGGTGTAGCTGGTGCCAAAACTTCGAAGTAAACTGGGTCCCTCTATCTAATACGGTGGTCCTCGGAACTCCATGTAGACATACGATCCTGGTCATATATATCTTGGCCAACTTTGCACTTGTATACGTGGTTTTCACTAGGATAAAGTGAGCCACTTTGGTCAAACGATCCACTACTACCCAAATAGAATCATATCCCGATCGGTCCTGGGTAATCCGGTGATAAAATCCATGCCAAGCTTGTCCCACTTCCATTCAGGTATCGGCATAGACTGCAGTAATCCTGCTGGCTTCTGATGTTCTGCCTTCACTCTCTGACATACATCACACACGGCTACATACTCGGCAATATCCTTGTTCATGCCAGTCCACTAGAAACGCTCCTTCAAATCCAAATACATCTTGGTGTTTCGGGGGTGTGTCGAGTATGGCGAGTCATGAGCTTCCTGAAGTATCAACTTCCTGATCTTTGCATTATTGGGTACATAAACACGGTCCTCAAACCATAAGGTGTCATGCTCATCCTCACGAAAACCTTTCGCCTTTCCTTTGCTCAATCTCTCCTTTATCTCGGCAATCTCCTTATCATCCTTCTGAGCTTCTCGAATCTTTCCCAATAATGTAGACTGAACCTCCATTGCGGCGACAAAACCTCTAGGGACTATCTCCAAACATAGCTCCCTGAGATCTTCGGCTAACTCCTTTGGTAATCCTCCGCTTACGAGGGTATTGGCGTAACTCTTCCGGCTCAAAGCGTCTGCTACGACATTGGCCTTGCCTGGATGATAGTGCAACTTCATATCATAATCCTTTATAAGCTCGAACCATCTCCTCTGCCTGAGATTCAACTCCTTCTGTGTGAAAATGTACTTCAAACTCTTATGATCCGTGTACACATCACAACGGTTTCCAATAAGAAAATGTCTCCAGGTCTTGAGTGCATGCACTACAGCTGCTAACTCCAAATCATGCGTGGCATAATTCAACTCATGCGGTCGAAGCTGGTGTGAGGCATATGAAACCACTCTTCCATCTTGCATAAGTACACCTCCAAGTCCTAAGCGAGAAGCGTCACAATACACTTGGAATTCCTTGCGTATATCTGGCAGAATCAGCACTGGGGCTGTAACCAGACGTTTCTTCAGCTCCTGAAAACTTGCCTCACATTCATCTTTCCATTTGAACTTAGTGTCTTTCTTCAGCAACTCCATCATAGGCTTCGCAATCTTAGAAAATTCTCAATGAATCTCCAATAATATCCTGCGAGTCCCAGAAAACTGCGGATCTCTCCAACTGAGGTGGGTGCTAGCCAATCAGTGACAGACTGCGCCTTGGTGGGATCTACTGCTATACCTTCTCCTGATATAACATGTCAAAGAAATCCAACTTCCTTCAACCAAACTCACATTTGCTGAACTTGGCATACAACTGATGTTCCCTGAGCTTCTCGAGAACTAGACGCAAATGCTCCTTGTGCTCCTCTACATTCTTCGAGTACACCAAAATATCATCAATGAACACCACAACAAACTTATCCAAGAACTCCATGAACACCTTATTCATCATACTCATGAAATAGGAAGGGGCATTAGTCAATCCAAAAGACATAACCGTATACTCATATAGCCCGTACCTCGTGGTGAAGGCTGTCTTGGGTATATCCTATTCTCGGATCTTCAACTGGTGGTATCCTGATCGCAGATCGATCTTGGAAAATACTTTAGCTCCTTGAAACTGATCAAACAAATCATTGATCATCGGCAGTGGGTACTTCCTCTTGATTGTCACTTCGTTCAATGCGTGATAATCAACAACCATTCTCAAGGATCCATCCTTCTTCTCAACCAAGACCACTGGGGCTCCCCACGGTGACGAACTTCGTCGAATGTAACCCTTCTCCAATAACTCCTTAATCTGCTTCTTAATCTCCTCCAGATCATTTGCGGGCATCCGGTATGGTCTCTTCGATATCGGTCCGGTGCCTGGCAACAACTCTATCAAAAACTCAATGTCTCGATCCGGTGGCATGCCTTGTAGCTCCTCTGGAAATACATCCGGGTAATCCTTCACTACAGGCACTTCCTCCTGAACAACCCCCGTGAGAGAATTTACTTGGGTTCTCCTTAGCGCGTGCCTGCGTACTTAATGATTTTTCCGTTCGGGGTGGTGAGCAGAATTGACCTACTAGCACAGTCAATGTTTCCACCATACTTCGATAGCTAATCCATTCCTAGTATCACATCCGATCCTTGTGACTCCAAAATTATTAGGTCTGAGGGGAAAACATGGCTACCAATGGTTAGGGGCAACCGATCGCACCATCGACTGGCCATATACTCTGCACCTGGTGAGCTTACTAACATGGGTGACCTAAGGGATAAGGTGGGTAGCTTAAACTTGTCCACAAATCCCCTTGATATGCATGAATGCGATGCACCAGTATCAAAAAGAAAGAGAGCGGTAAATGACTTACCAAAAACTTACCGATAACTGCATCTGGCTGCTCTTCAACCTCCTCCATGTTCACGTGGTTCACTTGTCCCCTGTTAAAAGGGTTGGGCTTCTTCCCAGAGCTTCCATTGTCATTTCCATTCTTTTCTTCAGAACACTCGGTGGCATAGTGTCCAGTCTTCCCGCACTTGAAACAAGTAATGTGGCTTAGATCTTTCTTGGCAGTGTGTCTGGGTTAGAGCGGTTCTAATTGCTGCCTGCTCCATTCCCATTTACATTCTTGGGGCCAGTGTCGTTATGCAAAATTCCTCCATTGTGGGTATGGCCTCCATGGTTATGAGTATAACCTCCCGAGTTCGGGGTAAAACGAGGCTTCTGCTGAGCTCCTGAATTGTACTTCCCTTGTCCATACTTCCTTTTACGACTCTCAATCTGTTGCTGCTTCCCTTCGATCATTAGTGCCTTGTCTACCCACTCCTGGTAGTTGTTAAATGTTGCCACCATTAAATGCATACTCATCTCATCATTCAGCCCTTCCATAAACTTCTCCTGATTAGCGGCATCTGTGGCCACATCATCTGGGGCATAGCGGGCTAACTTACTAAACTCATCCACGTACTGCCCCATAGTACGGTTTCCCTGGCGTAAGTTGCGAAACTCATGCTTCTTCATGCTCATAGCTCCAGTTGAGACATGAGCAGTGCGGAATGCTTGCTGAAACTGCTCCCAAGTGACATTGGCTATAGGGAAAGTGGCTGTGTAATTCTCCCACCATGAGGCTGCGGGTCCATCCAATTGATGTGCGGCAAAACGCACCTTCTCAGCATCTGTGCAACCTGCGGTGGTCAACTCCCTTCCAATCCTTCATAGCCAGTCATCAGCAACTATTGGCTCGGTGCTACTAGAAAACACCGGTGGTTGCAACCTTAGAAAACGGGCTAAGTTGTCAACTAGAGGTGGTGGCGGTGGGTTGTTGTTGTTGTTGCCCTGGTTTTGGACTAGCAACTGCATCAAGGCATTCTGTTGTTGGATCAACTGAGTGAGCTCCGGTGGGAAGACAAATCCGGGGTCACGTCTCGGAGGCCTCTGATGGGTTTAGAGGGGAGAGATTAGAATAGAATGAGGTCTAGTGAGAAAGCACTACCCTTATGCACATGAGACAAACATAATCATATCACACCAAATCCATTCAAGCAAGGGCATACAATCGATCTAACTATTGTTACAGTGCTCGGACTACTACTATATACATGGGGGAATACTACTAATAATATGGTGGTCGACTAGACATTTTGACCGGTGGAAGACTCCATGATATCCGCTCCAGCTGCGTCTTCATAATCATCATCACTACTGTCGGGGTCGGAGTCGGTGTCGTCGGTGATGATGTAGTCTTCAGAACGGATGTCATCGGGATGGTCGTCATCTCCTCCTGGCGCGGGGTCTCCCATGAATACTCCTAGCTTCCTCGTCAGGTCGTCATTCTTCTCCACTAGTATTGCGATTTCCTCCTCGTATCCATCGCGTGTAGACTTGATTTCTTCTTCTAGCTCCATGTTCCTGGTCATCACCTTCTTCAGATCTATCATGCTTGCGCACATTTGGTTCTCCTGGCGACGAATGTGCTGGTTTAACTCATGGATGAAAGATGCAATGGACCTGTCCCTCCTGGTGCTGATCATCTCCCATTGCTCATCTCGGTGCCCACATATCTGATAGATGGTGTCTTTAAGTTCCTTGTGATAAACTTCACCGATGCGTTCCATGGCGATGTGGGCTGCCATGCTCTTTCCTAGACTCCAGGTTGGTGCATCAAAGGAAAACTCTATGGTCCCAGTAACTGGCGTGAATGTCCTTCCTGGAACTTGAACTCGAATCATCCAACGCTCCTCTTCTGGTAAAGTGGCGGTGTACGTCCCGGTGAAGCTTGGTATTCCTATGTTCAGGTACCTAGTGACTTCCTTCAAGTGTCGCCCAAAAGGTGTGTCTTCATCCGGTTAGGCAAACTTTTTCCTTGAGTCCGCCATCCTATAGAGTGGAAAATGGAGAGGAGTCAGAAATGAGTAGAGAAGAGTGACCTATGGCTTATCTTAGTGGTCGTGTCCTACAATCAGCATGGGCTCTAATACCATCTTGTAGCGATCTGACCTCAAACGGTCAAATCTCTGTGCATAAGTGTCATCCCTGGATCAGTAATGCTGACACACATAGTACTTGAAGGATTTATAACAGAGTGCAACCACACACTTATTACATCGAACTACAATAAATATGGCTTAAGGCCATCTAATAAGATAACAGCGGAAGGCTTGGAAGACAAAGTGAGTCCATCAACTCCAATGGCATAGCTGAGTGCACGACAACGACCTAGCGCACATTCTCTTCGTCTGAAAAGTCTGCAACATGATATGTTGCAGCCCATAACGGGTCAGCACATGGAATATGTTGGCAGAATAACACAATAGAGCAATGAACTGAATAAATGCTATCACTACATGCATATATGGCTGGTGGAGGCTCTATGGTTATAATGTTTTTGTGAAAAGCCAACTTTTTCCTACAACAAAGGAATATATTTTTTAACTATCATTGTAGTTGTTAAACATTGAGAAGCTTCCTCCAACTCAATCCCAATTAAGCAGTATTAATAACCCAACAAATTAATTTAGAGTGATGAGATCAACATGATAATCCAAGAACCAGATACTCAAGATGTCCATAACCGGGGACACGGCTAACCATGATTAGCTTGTACACTCTGCAGAGGTTTACGCACTTTTTCCCACGAGACTCGATCTCCTCCGTTGGATTTCTCGCACTACATGGTGTTTGAGAAATGGATGACCGAGACACAGTCTTTCAGAAGCATTAACTCTTTACTCTGGGTACACAGTACCACCTACATCCCCTACATTTGCTAGTCTACAACTGAAATAGGTCACACAACATACTCAACTATGCCAGAGCCCATAATGGCTTGTGGCTGCACATGGAAGTTTCTAGCATGAATAATCTTATGATCCCTTTGAGCCTGGCTGGCGAACCATAGGATGATCACGCGGGTACTCCGGGATATCCTAGGACAACACTGGATTCTCCATGTGCCCGCAACCAATCCACTCAGATGTGTATTTAAGTAGCCACCTTAAGTTAACCATTAATTAACAATCTCACATCTGTCATGGATACACTCAAACCCAAACCACGTCTACGAGCATAGCATAGCAGTCTAAGCATAACGTAGAAGTAACTCCCAAGGGTTTGATAATAAAAGGGCAATAGGCTTTACCTCATCATCTACTTCCCAATACCCACATGTTAATCACATCCTAAATCATGCAGTGTTCGAGGATGGTAACTAATGCATAAAAACTGGGTAATAAAGGGGTATGATCAAAGTGTTACTTGCCTTGCTGACGATCTGCAAACCCTAGAGACTCGTAGTAGCACGTTCGCACTCCGGAAATTCTATCGCAAACAACCAATAGCATATATAAGCACTCAAGCATAGATGCAAGGGGAAAACTCAAAAAAGAAGATCCAATCTGAAAGTTCAACTGAAGAGATTCAATTTGCAAAAACAATCGATCAAAACGGAGCTACGGAACTGAAACTACGGTCAAAAGAACTTCGAATTCAAATCTGCTTGAAACCAAATTTTAAATTGTCAAAACCATGTTCAAGTTGATTAACCAGAAAGAGGGGTTCGAGACGAAGATTTTGGCGTTGGTTTCACTGGATTTAGACGAACGCTTAAAAAGTTGCGAGGGTTTGAAGATCAGGGGCTAATCAGCGATAAAAATAATCGCGGATAGGTTCCTGGCCGAAAATAAACGAAAAAAGAAAAATCTATCGGACGAATGTCCGCTAACAGAGGATAAAAAACAAAAACGTTCGTTAAAACGAGCTAACGAACGAACGTTCGCGGAATAAGCTAAACCGAACCGATCTAAAAATAAAAAAAACAATCTAGGGTTTTACAAAAAACCGGCAGTTTTACCTTAACCAAAAAAAAACTGACAAGAACCGGCAAATCCGGCGATGGCGGCGGATCCGACGGCGGCGGCTTCTGGCGGGGCTACGGCGAGGCGCGGGGTGGCGTGGGGCTG
>NC_057799.1:364608733-364633575 GCF_018294505.1 Triticum aestivum
CGCGTATATATAGGGGGTCGGGGGGCGATGCGGCTTGCGGGAGGGGGCGCCGGCGCCGGGGCAGAGTCGGACTACGGTGGAGTCCGGCGCGAGCACGGCTCGGCGGCGCGGTGGGCCGGCTGGGCCTCCGGCCTAGTTCGCTCCGAGAACTTTTTTTTTAATTCCGCCGAAAAAGGAAAAATCCTAAATAAAATATAAAAAAATTCTTAAAATGCCAAAAACAATTTTCGCCGTCCAAATAAAATATTTAGAAGAAAGTGAACATTTTTCTGGCCTAAAAATGCATATTTTTTCTAATTTGAATAAAATAGCAAATAAAACCCAAATAAAATATTTATTTGATTTTAATATTTTTCCTCCAATATTTCTTTTATTTTGGAGAAGTCATATTATCTCCTCTCTTTTATTTTTTTTGGAAATATTTTCGGAGAGAAAAATAATTAAAACCAAAGTGATCCTCTTTTCAAATTTGAGAAAAATTCAAATATGAAAATACATGAAATCCCCAACTCTCTCCGTGGGTCCTTGAGTTGCTTAGATTTCTCGGATCACAACCAAAATGCAATTAAAATATGATATGCATATGATGACCTATGTATAACATTCCAAATTGAAAATTTGGGATGTTACAGAGATCGTGATGGATGAAGGAATAAGGAGTAAGAAAATCCTAAGCTTTGGAATGCCTCACGGCATCCCAAGCTATTATCTAAAGAGAAGCAAGCAACTAAGCTTGGGGATGCCCGAGTGGCATCCCCTCTTTCTTCTAACGACCGTCGGTATTTTACTTGGAGATATATTTTGATTCGTCACATATCATGAGTTTTGCTTGGAGCGTCTTGTATGATATGAGTCTTTGCTTGTTTTGATTTTCATTTTTAATTCAAATATCCTTGCTGGACACACCTATTTGAGAGAGCCAAAATTATGCTATGATTTGTTAGAATTGCTCTCTATGCTTTACTTAAATCTTTTCGAGCTATGAAATTGCTCTAGTGCTTCACTTATATCTTTTTTATCATGGTGTGCTTTAGTATTTTTGAAGAAATGCTCTCATGCTTCACTTAGATTTATTTGAGAGTTAGTAATTTTTTTAGAAATTCTCTCATGCTTCACTTATATTATTTTGAGAGAAGAAAATTCTTATGCTCATGTTCTTCACTTAGATTTGTTTGAGCTCTCAAAAGCAACATATGAAACTAGTCCCAAAGCGATAGATATTCAAGAGGGATATAATAAAAACTTTCATGAAGATCATTGGACAAAATAAACTTGATTCCTTGTAATAGTTTTGTGATATGATGATATAATATGTGAGTCATGTTGATGAGTAATTATGGCTTAGTAAGAATATTGATGTTAATGTTTGTGATTCCCCTATGCAAGCATGGAAGTCAATAGTTATGCAATGAAATTACATCCTACTTATGGTGCATTATTCGGTGTTAGTTATGCTTAATGCTTGCTTATGAGATTTTTTGTTTCTTGGTTGGATGCTTCTCAATCTTTTGCTAGCCTTCATTTGCACTAAGTATGATTACTACTTGTGCATCCAAAACCCTTATACTAGTTTTGCCATATGAGTCCACTATACCTACTTATATCCGGTATTCTTTTGCCGTTCTAAGCAAATTTATATTTTCCATCTCTAATTTTCAAAATAAATTTCCTTTTTGTGTGCTCATACCGCTCATGAAACGGTAGGGGGTGACTGATATTTTTCCATGCTAGATGTGTTATTCTCAAGATGAGTGTTTATTCACTTGTCATTGCATTAGAGTACGGCAAAGGTATTAGGGATGCCCAGTCCCGAAATGAAAAATGAATTTACTAATTTATGTTGTCAAATAATAAATTCCTTGAAAAGTGTTGGTATGGACGGTACCCGTGGATTTGGTTAGCCGTGAAATGTGAAAGTATGGTGGAAAAACGAATAAACTTTATTTTCTGTTTGGGAACCGCCTATGAGATATCTAGCACGGAAAGTATTGGGAACTACTCGATCGTTTTCGTTGACAGGAAAGGCATGCCACTCAAAATGTTTTATCTCGATCCTTTTCGCTTTGAGCTCTGGCACCTCTACAAACCCCTACTTCCCTCTGCGAAGGGCTTTTCTATTTACTTTATGGAATTTTAATTTTTACTTGAGTCTCCATCTTCTCTTATAAAGAACCAACTAAGGGGCATCACTACAACAGGAACCCCCCTTCTGCAACGCATGGATGCATTGTTGTATGTTCGTATAAGTGTTGAAAAGGTCTACACCAACGAATTAATATGCGTTGCCGTTGGTGGCGTTGCAAGGGTCTACAACAACATATATACATCCATTGGTAAACAATGTCAAGAAGCGTTGCTTGATAGCAACATATAGAGTTGTTAGAGCCTAACAACACATGGTATGCGTTGTCGGTACCCTGCACAAGAGGATTGCCATCCAGCCCAATATTGGTTGATCCAGCCCAAATTTCTATGAGGCCGTGACCATTTTTGCTTTATTATTATTATTTTCTCTACAGTTATTAGTTGACCCGATTCCATGGAGGCTAATTTTTGATTGACCAAGTCAACTGTCCAACACAAGGTATTTTCACATCACATCACAATTAATTAGTCTATAAACATCGATGCCACACTTCCACATCACGGTTCATAGTTCACATTCCCCATGAGCTGAAATAACACAAGCTACATCACCACCTGATACAACACGTAGCATCAGTACACACTAAGAAACAGATTAACAAATGAGTGATCTTCACTCCCAAACATAATTGTACAGCTCTCCTCTTCATCAAAGGCACATTTGTTGAACGCTTTTTCTCCAGACTTCTTGTAGGTGGCTAGAGTTGCTCTGGTCCTTATCCATCCCAAGTTTTTGAAAGATGATTTGCGTGTCATTCCATCACAAGAATAAGGATAGAATTTGCAACAAAGACATAAGCAAATCGGTAAGCAAGAGTTACAAAAAAAACATCTATTTTTTCGAGAAAACGCAAAAGAGTTTGCGTTTCATTTCATTGAACAGGAAGAGAATAGCAGTACAGGTACAACCTCCCAGGAGGGACACACGCACACACACCATCGTCCTCACCAGACAAGCAGGTGAGGAGGTGCTACCAACTACAGACCGCAACAACGAAAGGTCTTGCCTTGTCCAGCCTCCAACCATGAATGGCCAGGTAGCTAGACACAGAGCCTCAAGGCCGCGTCAAAGCCGTTGCCAGGCACCTCCGAAGAAGACTGCATCTCCAGGGCTGACCGGGCCAACGTACCTTCCACCCATATGTGCCTAGGAGATGGTAGGTGGATGGCAGGACCCAGCCAAAACTAGCGAAGCCATCGTCTTGGACGTGCCGGTGCCGGCGTACATTGCGCCCCGGACGCCCACGCTCCATGCTGCAGCCCTCATCACAGCATCGCATTACCAGCAAACCTCGCCGGAAAGACCGGGGAGGCCACCATCTCCAGCTGCCGCATAGGGGACTCCAAGTGCGACCCAAGCAGTGCTTTCAAGAAAGGAACGGCGCTGAGACGCCGCCGCTGCCTTGTCCAGTGGACTGGACCAAGGGTTTCCCCCGGTGCCCGAGGAGAGGGTCCAGTCCAGGCCATGACAGCGCCTCCATGGAGGTAACGGCACCCTCAGGTGTCGCCATTGTCAGCGCAGGCCATCGCCGCGCAGGGATTTCGCCCGGCCCAAGCCAGAACCCCAAAACCGCCGAAGCAGAGCAAACAGGAGATGGGGAAGCAGATCGCCAGAGAGGACCACCAGCACCGAGAGGGAAACCACGTATTGTCACTGTCGATGTAGGGAAGCACCGGCCAACGCAGTGCAGCAGCTACCGGATGGCTGCCAGACAAGGCTAGCCATCGCAGGGGACGCGTCGAGCAGGGCTAGTGGCGCCATCGCGGAGACCAGCCACCTGCACCTTGCCGCCGCCGACCATGGCCGCTGCCGCGGCGGCCCGCAGCCTCCGCCGCCCGGATCCGCCGGGGAACAGCCAAGCAGCCGCAGCCGCACCCCCAAAGGGTCGCGCCGCGCCGCCCGCGTGCTCGCCACGCCAGTCCAGAGGCCCGACCCTCTGGATCTGGGGCCGCCGTCGTGAAACCCTAGGTTCGGAGAAGCGTAGCTCCGTCAGCCTCGTCGAGCCCCACGCTCGAGGGGGGAGGCCGCCTGCGAGCGAAGTCCCGCCGCCGCCGGAACCACCAGGGCTTTGCCCGGCGGGGAGCACCGGCGGCGGCAGGGGGAGGGGGAGGAGGAGGGGAGGGAGCGCTCGAGGGCTGCGTCGCCTCCCGAGCCGCCCGTCGGGAGGGCGAAGCGGCGGGGGGGGGGGGGCGCCCAAAAAAACATCTATAATTGCAATAAAATTCCACAGTTTAGTACTAACCATGTTCTACTGACTGTAGCTTATGTAAATATTACCTAAAATTCTACATTTTACAAGACACTACTTTTCATAATATCCATCATGACATTTTATCTATACTGATAAGAGAACTATATCAAAATGAAAATGACAAATAAATTTAGTGGCTTGAGATATCTAACCAGAACAAAAGAAGCCATTATCTTTCTCACACAAACCACCAAGATCATTACCATGAAATATCTGCTAGTCAAATAGGACCCCAATTTGTGAACAATCCATTTTCTTCAAAAGGAAGCATCACTCTGCCTCGATAACCATAACTTGGGCCCCTAAAGACCAACCAAGAGATTTATCAAGTTGTATATGGAAAGAGTTCGGTCATCATAAGAGGTATTGTCAGTTTTTTGTCTGAACTTTAGCACACACGTATATAGTCAGGACAACAGATTCATTGTTGTTGCAAGTGGGCTGAAATTAAAGCTCAGTTACATATCTGAGATCATTGGTGATTGAGTTTTACGATGAAGTCATCATTGGCATCTTCACCGTAATGGACTCTTCTCTTGGCTTTTGCGCTATACTCCACATTCAGTGATTTATTATGCTATCTTATCATAACCTTTCTTTGTTGTCTATGGACATAATAGCCCATGCTCCATTAACCTGCACTTGTATCAATGGTGTGTTTGTCATGTATAATGCAGTGCTATTACTATAGGAAACTAGGTAGTTTTATAACCCGTCAGCTCTGAATGATGATACAAAACTACTGCTTAAAAATATGCTAAACTCGACTGGAATACATTTAGGAATCAATCAGACTAGGCAGGGATTCCCTCATGGCTAGACTGCTAGCATAGTTGGGAGAATCGTACCTATTTTGACATATTACATATACTATAGAGAAATAAATCAAATATACTTGCCCCCTGTAGCTAGCTACGATTTAACACATAGAAGTCAATGAGACAGACTAGCTAGGGACTACAACATAAACTTGTGGAGCATACTTACTAGAACCTGGTCTGAACGTAATTGGTGGGTATCTAAGGAAAACTGGTGGCGCACCTACAAATTCAGCCATCTCACTAGAGGGGAGCTGCTTGGACTGTAATTCGTAAAACAACCAGAGTGGTTCCTTCGGCCAAACTTGGAGGATCTTAGATCAAAATGGCATTATGATTTATGGATCTCCCACCTCCTATACCCTGCAAAGGATAACACAGCAGATTAGATAGCATAACATGGTTGAAGTTGAAGAGAAATGTCACGCTGCACATGTTGGGAGCTAGTCCTTGCAATCACGAACGGGCTGTCACCAAGATTCGGGTTAGAGACAACAACACTCTCCGTGTCGAAACGGCAAAAACATTTGTCCACGCTGTATAACCTGCATGTCAGTAGTATTTAGCAGGTAGAGCAGAGAAAGACTTTTGCGACCACCAGGTGCGCACACGGTGCAGGGCCGAGCCCACCAAAAGCTGACATTTATGCCCAAAGCTCTAGTCCAGCTGTTTGCTGTGTTAAAAGCTCAGCTACCACCGCTCCGGGCTGGCAAAAGCTTTCAAATTAAACCATTATGTACTGATCTAACTGAGTGTGTGCCTCATCTACCATGTATGGTGCACATAAACGGTCCAACGGTAAATGCTAAACAAAACTGACACTAATTACCAACTTGCCATGTTAGAAAATTTGATAGGAAGTTGGTTTACTGGTAATTTTGGACGGCCAATAAAGAAACTAAATGGATATTTTAAATTTGTCCTAATTGCAATCGCACCAGCAATGGTTAATTGTACATATGCAATCGTTGTGTTTAGACGATTAATTGTTGTGTTTGTGCTAATTGCAATCACACCAACAACTATCAAAAAACCAAAAACTACTGCTGCATCCTATACTATATTACTAGCATATTCGCTTTGCCGGCTGGAGCTAATTTTTATTAGTACCATATATCTCTAACACGGACCATCATTCTTACCCAAGCGTCAGTATGGCAAAAATCCCTCCCACGACTGATGAAACGAGGAACACCGCGACACGGCGTGGCACGTGCAGGCCATGTTCGTGTGCGTGGGAGGCCCCAGTTCTGTCTTATATCTATGTATCCAGCTGTATTGCTAACGATGTATGAATTAAAAAGCTTTCATGACACACATCACGGGGCAACTACCAGCGGTGAGATAGTACTGACGAGCGGCCACCATGTCCAGAACGGCTGCACTCTGAAGTTGAACAGCAAGCTTGATTGGAATTGGTTCTAATGGGCTGACATATGAGTAGAAGACAACAGCCTCGCAGCCTCGCAGGGGATGCTTGTTTGTAGTACTGCCGCAGGATCGAGGAAAACGGAGGGAGGTGGATGGAAACGACGAAGGCAGTGAGGGAAAAGGTGGCGACCGGCTTCCCTACCGTGCTCCTCTTCGTCTTCGGCGGCGGCGGGTACAGAGCAGCGAGAAAACAATGGGGAGGGGGTAGTCGGTACTCCGCAGGGGAGGAAAAGCACCTGATAGGCTAGATCCGGCGGGGAGACGGGCCGTAGAAGTGCGAGCGGTGGAGGGTCAGATCGGAGCGGCGGTGCTAGTAGCCTAGTACAGGGTGCGGCTGCGGGAGAGAACCGGCGTTGCGGTCGTGGGTTTGAGGGAGATGAAACTTGGGGATTTTAGGGCTTGATTAATATGGCGGCTGGAATTTTCGCTGATCCCGCCACGCGTATCCAAAACTTTTCAGGCCCGAGCGCTCTTTCTTTGTAGGTGCAAAAATATCCGCAGATCCCGCCATGCGTATTGCACGATGCCTTTCTCTGTTGTATAGCTGCTAGTGGAACCCACCTCATGAGGGTCCCATGATATATTGTTAGTTTTGATTGATCGCTCTGGTTGGTGTAAAAATGAGCCACGTTACATTTTTTTTGGGTACCTTACATTGTTTATGTTGAACAAAATACATCTTTATATAATCTGTACTACTGTCTACTTACAAAGAATATAAAATTCATGTTTCACTTTTTTCCCGCCACCTGTTCGTCCAATCTTGCTCGTATGATAATCAATCACCTTGAGAACTGAGCGTCGCAAGGCGCGGAAGTTCGCAGCCACCCCACCAGGGTTCAAGTCTCGGCTTGAGTGTTTGGTGCTCACGGAGTTTTCTTCAATATAAAAATGCCAACAGGCTAGTCTAGTCCAGGTTGGTCTCGTTTTTTTATTTTTGATAATCAATCACCTTAGTTACTTACCTTCTAAACAAATCGCACTTCAACATACAAAAAAATCAAACAGGATTTGATAAATATTTATTTAATATTGACGGGTAAATCACAAGCTAATGTACTAGAAATTTATATCCAATTGCGGCGCACGGGCATTGTCCTAGTGACAAACAAAAATATTATGCAAAATCTACATTTTAACTATTGAATAACTCAAAAATACACGATGTACTCACTCAATGTATGCATAGGGATAAATCAAGGGGGTAATCAATCGTGCATGAAGGACCGGAGAGGAATGGAAATTTGTGGAGAGAAGTTGAAAAGGATGGGAAATAGACACTGAAATCCGATGCCCGTCCATTCGCATATATGGCAGCTTGCGCCTACAATCTCCATGTTTCGGATGCTATAGGAGGAGCAACATTACAATCCGCAACTCCTCAAGCAGCACCGGCTCGCAAAGTTAGATCCACAGCAAGCAGGCAAATAATGAGGTTGTCGCGACCATGGCCTCGAAGAACCCGGCCTTCGTGGATGAACAATGGGCCTTGCAGAGTCCATGCGCAGCACCTGCAACATCCCCCGCCAACAATGGTGTGGACGCATCATGGCAAAGGAGTGTGACACCCTAATCACGGAGATCTACACAAAGGTAAACGTAGAGGCGGAGCAGGCAATCGCGGACAGGAAAGCTACTGGCTACGTCAGCGACTCCGGGTCGTTCGCTCCAGGCCGCGACGACCACGACGCCGGCTCATCCACATCCATCATGGACCTCAACTCAACCGTGACGTCCATAGCCAGGTGACGCGCTCTGGTGGGGAAGAGTAGGATATGGGAGACGAACGGACGTGTCCCATGTGGGCACGTCCGTTCCCCTCCGTTGGCGACCCACAACGTCACTTCCCGTGGTTCACGCCGACGAAGATTTTGATATGTTAAAAAATATCATGTCCGCTTTTGTTTAATAAAATATGTAAAAAAATGTCATGAACCTGGTCCGGTTTAAATGAAAATAGTCCAATTTGAATTTGACCAATTTTTTAAATTTTGTTAGAAATGTATTCGGGTGTTTAATGGTTAGGGTTAGACGGCCGGCTCCCGTATCACTGTCCACGAACGGATACTATGTCCGCTTTTGGGGATAGCTTTGGAGATGCCCTAAAGTAACAACAAAGAAAAGGCACAATCGTCACACAAGGCTTCGAAGACCATAATAACCACTCGTCGCTAGCAACAAGGTATATAAACCACTGAAGGAACATTGACTATGGCATAATCTGTCAGCAGTAACAACAACCCTCAAGCGCGGGAAGGAAGTGAAGCAGGTTCAAAGGGATGACCCACTCGACTGCCCGCTCGGCTTGCAGGCCCAGAATGGGCCTTGGGCCTTGTAAGAGTTTAGATACCCACTGTAGTTGTAACCAGGATAGGCAGGCACGGCAAACGACTAGTGGATAGGATCGCTCAGGTTGTCACCCACCTCTCGTTCCTCCTCTCTGGTATTCCATCTTGTAGCTCAAATTCGAATTCATGGTGAAATAGAGAGAAGACCTCAATTCCCATGTAACCTGGGCTTGCAATCGTCACCATCAAACTAGAGGGTCAGAGATAACCGGACCTTGCTGCCATATATGAACATTATTCAATTATACATTGCACTAAGACAATATACATTTTTTAAATACACAGTAAACATTTATATAATGAACATTTTTAAATTCATGATAGTATCTTGAAACACACAATCAACATGTCTAAATTTATGATGAAAAATTGTTCCTATAATATGTGAACACTTTTAAAGTCATAATAGTATCTTAAAGTTATGATAGCATGTTTTCCCTATAATATGTGAACACTTTTTTAAATACACGATGATCAATTTTGAAATACACAATAAATATGTTTTTCATACATTGTAAATTTTTTTTTTGAAAATCCAGTTAAATGCAATATGAATGTCTTGAAAATAGACAAGAACATTCTTTAATACACAATGAACTATTGCTAAATACACGATAAATGGTTTTTGAAATAAACAAGGAACATTTTTGAAAGTACACGATAATTTTTTTAAAATAGGATGAACATCACTGAAATACAAGATGGATATTTTTTTGAATGAATTGTTTTCTTTTTTATATCCGTCAAAACTTTTTAAAATTCATGTATTTTCAAGAAGCACAAACACTCTTTTCTAAAATTCAAACACTTCTAAAATTACATGACCAAATTTCGCTTATTATTTTTACATAGTTATACAAAATTATAAAAGTAGAAATGCTTTTACAAATAGTTTCTTAATTTTCTACAATGTTGGATTTCAAATGAACATACACGCACAAGTGCCTTTTTAAGTCCACCAATGCACCGGTCCACCAAAGGGCATTTCCGTGAAACTTACATCCTTTTTAGGTAAATAATAAAATAGAGAAAAACAAAATGTTCTCTAAAAGCTTAGATATCCTTTTTTGAGTGTAACTTACAAGTAGCAAGTTTTGTTGTTGTTGAGAATTTGTACAAGTAGGACCTTTTTTACTGGTCGACATTCCAATCAGTGCCGGCCTGATTTGCTAGACCCCGTGTGCACCTCCCTGGACCCTGACTAGCTAAGGCCCAGCTCCCCTAAAAAAAGATAAGGCCCAGCTGAGGGAGACTTATTGCTGACAACGGGGCGATATATATATATATATATATATATATATATATATATATATATATATATATATATATATATATATAGCGCTGAATTTGAGAAGTTGCCAGTAGGTGCGCCTGTCTGGGTGGTTTGCCTCGTTTCTATTCGGTGTGAGGTCGCTGGTTTGAGTGTTTGGCTGCCATTTATTTTTTCAACGATGTTTTAGCAATTTGCACACGTATGGAAGATACCTCAAAATGTTATTCATTCACGTCACATGGGTACTAGAGTGCCAATGCATAAGCTGCATCACAATACAAATGGTGTTGTTCACCATTCGTAGCAACGTACAAGAATCCAACACATATATGCGTAACTAGAGACATCCCTTGCATCACATCTTTAGAGCGTTGCAAACCATGTGTTGCTATATGGGGGTTCTTGTTGTAGTGCACTATGATCGTACTTGACATTTGGTGTAGCTAATATGTGAGTGTGTTTTCATGAATGGATCAATGATTAAGCATAATGGGCTAGGGATAACTTGCTTTAGTGTTGATATTTTAAAAGACATGGTTGCTTGTTGATATGCTTGAGTACTGAAATCTTCATATCAAAACTAGACTATTGCTTTCAATCATATAAAAGTCTAAACGTCCATGCTACATGATAGGCTACATTCCACATCAAAAATTCTGTTTTTTATCATTTACCTACTTGAGGACGAGTAGGAATTAAGCTTGGGGATGCTCATACGTCTCCAATGTATCTATAATTTTTTTTATTGTTCCATGTTGTTATATTATCATTCTTGGATGTTTTACAATCATTTTATAGCAAATTTATATCATTTTTTGGGACTAACCTATTGCCATAGTGCCCAGTGCCAGTTGTTTTTTTGCTTGTTTTTTACTTCGCAAAAAATCAATACCAAACAGAGTCCAAATGCAGCTAATCTTTTTGGAGAATTTTCTGGGCCAGAAGACACAGGATGGGCCAAAGAAGTACCAGAGGGGTGCCCCGAGGGGGCGCACCTAGGGGCCCAGGCGCGCCCTTGTGGGTTATACCCACCTCGGTGGCCTCCCGCACCGCCTCTTTGCTCTATAAATACCCCAATGTTCCAAACCCTTGGAGAGTCGACGAAACACAATTCCAGCCGCCGCAAGTTCCAGAAACCACAGATCCAATCTAGACACCATTACGGAGGGGTTCATCATCCTCATTGGTGCCTCTTGAAGGAAATATGCCCTATAGGCAATAATAAAGTTATTATTTATTCCCTTATTTCATGATAAATGTTTATTATTCATGCTAGAATTGTATTAACCAGAAACTTGATACATGTCTGAATACATAGACAAAACAATGTGTCCCTAGTATGCCTCTACTTGACTAGCTTGTTCATCAAAGATGGTTATGTTTCCTAGCCATAGACATGTGTTGTCATTTGATGAACAGGATCACATCATTAGGAGAATGATGTGATGGACTAGACCCATTCATTAGCTTAGCATTGTGATCGTTACAGTTTTATTGCTACTGCTTTCTTCATGACTTATACATGTTCCTCGGACTATGAGATTGTGCAACTCCCGAATATCCGGAGGAACACTTTGTGTGCAATCAAATGTCACAACGTAAATGGGTGATTATAAAGATGCTCTGCAGGTGTTTCCGAAGGTGTTTGTTGGGTTGGCATGAATCAAGATTAGGATTTGTCCCTCCGTGTATCGGAGAGGTATCTCTGGGCTCTCTCGGTAATGCACATCACTATAAGCCTTGCAAGCAATGTGACTAATGAGTTAGTTGCGGGATGATGCATTACAGAACGAGTAAAGAGACTTGCCAGTAACAAGATTGAACTAGGTATTGAGATACCGACGATCAAATCTCGGGCAGGTAACATACCGATGACAAAGGGAACAACGTATGTTGTTATGCGGTTTGACCGATAAAGATCTTCGTAGAATATGTAGGAGCCAATATGAGCATCCAGGTTCCGCTATTGGTTATTGACCGGAGATGTGTCTCGGTCATGTCTACATAGTTCTCGAACCCGTAGGGTCCGCACGCTTAACGTTCGGTGACGATTTGTATTATGAGTTATGTGATTTGATGTACCGAAGGTAGTTCGGAGTCCCGGATGAGATCGGGGACATGACGAGAAGTCTCGAAATGCTCGAGACGTAAAGATCGATATATTGGACGACTATATTCGGACATCGGAAAGGTTCCGAATGATTCGGGTATTTTTCGGAGTACCGGAGAGTTACGGGAATTTGTATTGCGCCTTAATGTGCCATACGGGAAAGGAGAGAAAGGCCTCAAAAGGTGGCCGCACCCCTCCCCATGGTCTGGTCCGAATTGGACTAGGGAGGGGGGGGCGCTCCCTTCCTTCCTTCTCCTTTTCCCTTCCCTTTTTCCTATTCCATGTGGGAGGAGGAATCCTACTAGGACTCCACACTTCTGGCGCGCCCTAGGGGCTGGCCGGCCTCCCCTCCTCCATCCTTTATATACGGGGGCAGGGGGCACCTCCAGACACACAAGTTGATCTGTTGATCTCTCCCAGCCGTGTGCGGTGCCCCCCTCCACCATATTCCACCTCGGTCATATCGTAGCGGTGCTTAGGCGAAGCCCTGCGTCGGTAGCATCATCAACACCATCATCACGCCATCGTGCTGACGGAACTCTCCTGCAAAGCTCTGCTGGATCGGAGTTCGTGGGACGTCATCGGGCTGAACATGTGCTGAACTCGGAAGTGCCGTACGTTCGGTACTTGATCGGTCGGATCTTGAAGACGTACGACTAGATCAACCGCGTTGTGCTAACGCTTCCGCTTTCGGTCTATGAGGGTATGTGGACGATACTCTCCCCTCTCGTTGCTATGCATCACCATGATCCTGCATGTGCGTAGGAATTTTTTTTGAAATTACTACGTTCCCCAATACCTCTCCGATGATGCGTGAGTAGTTCATTGTAGACCTATGGGTCCGTAGTTAGTAGCTAGATGGCTTCCTCTCTCTCTCTCTCTCTTTTGATTCTCAATACAATTGTCTCTTGGAGATCTATTTGATGTAACTCTTTTTACGGTGTGTTTGCACTACAAAAAAATACACTTCCGTGCTGATACGTGTTTGTCACAGTAGGTCGCGTTTTTTGTCATGCATGTACATCCATGACAAATTTATGACAGAATCAAGATAGTCATACCTGTGCTGTCATAGAAGTGTTCCATGACATTACCAAAATTATCATCACAGAAGTGTCCACTTCCATGACGATAGATCGCGCGTCACAGAAGTGCTTTCGTCAAGGGTGACCGACACATGGCATCCACCATAACGGAACAGCGTTAAGCTATCGGGTCGGGTTTTGGATCCGATAACCCGTTAACAGCCCCGACCAATGGGGATTTTCCACGTGTAAAATCATCATTGGCTGGAGGAAACACGTGTCGGCTCATCGTTGGGACAGATGTCATCCACTCATTGGACAGAAGGCGCCTATGATACGTCGACACGTGGCACGGCCCAACAGAGGCCCATTCCTGTGAAAAGGCCGGCCCGTTTGACCTGGTCAAAGGTGGCGGGCCGGCCCATGGAAAGCCTGTTAACGGCCTGTTTGCATATAGCTCATTTACAGCCCGCTAACCCAAGGCCTGTTACGCCCTATACGAATTAGGCCCAGTAGCGTCATCTGGGCCATCCAATATGATTCCAGCCCGTTTTCACTTCTGGCCCATGTATGGCCCATGACGTCTTTCGGCCCATATGAGGCCCTATGTAACTCTTGGCCTATTAACGACCCGTGGTGAAACTGGCCCGTAATGAACAGTGTATTACTTTACAGCCATTAACGACCCGTGGTGAAACTGGCCCGTAATGAACAGTGTATCACTTTATACCCATTAACGGCCCGTTATTCCGTCGGGCCGTTTCCAGCCCATGTTATCTTTCGGCCTTCTCAGAGCCCATTTATTCTTGGGCTCATTTCCAGCATTCGTTTACTTACGGCCCGTTACTATCATTTTCTGCTTGTGGGCCAAATTCAGTCCGTGGTTACAGTCGGCCCGTTTGTGGTCCGTTAATACGTTGGGCCGTTTTCATAGCGTCATCAAATACGGCCTATTAACGATGGCCCATTATGGTCGGCCCATGAACGGACGATTCCAACTCTAGCCCGTTTACGGCCATAATGCGGCCTGTTATTGGCCCATGTTTGGCCAATCGATCATACGGCCCGTATAAGGCCCATTGATGATACGGCCCGTAGAAGGCCCATTGTTTCTACGGCCCGTAGAAGGCCCATTGTTTCTATGGCCCATAGAAGGCCTACTGTTCCTATGGCCCGTAGAAGGCCCACTATTTCTACGGCCCGTAGGAGGCCCAGTGTCACTATAGTAAATATTAGCCCATGGTTATTGTGGCCTAGTTTTAAAAAATAGGTTATTGCAGCCACTAGCAAACCGCAGAAAAAGAACTGCACTGACTACAAGCAAACAAAAAACAAGACAACAAGGAAATAAATAAGCAAGCAACTTATGCTAGGCTATCATGGCTATTACACATATTACATCCACTGGGCATCAAAGTTCGCCACCAGTGATCACAAAGCGCAACGAAGAAGCAGATTACAAAAACTGGGCATCATTGCAGCGTAACAAAATAATACTGAACCGAGACCACTTCCAAGACAGTTCAAGAAAGGTTAGCCTTGCGGGGGAACTGCTGCGCAAGCTGCTGAGCAAGGCTGTGAGACCGGCCTAGCATGTCGGTCATAGCTTCCAGGTGTAGCTGTTTAGCGATGAGGTTCTCATTGGTGTTCTCCACAATCTTTCTTAGAGATAGGACTTCAAGTCGAAGTTGAGTTGCAGAATGCCTTTCTGCTAGAACTTGGGACTGAAGAAGTCGAACTGATTCAGACAACGAATTCTGTGAGCTTGTCTGACTGTTAGTCTCAAGTAACTTGAACACTGCATCAAGACAAGACTTTGGGGTTGTCTCGCTATCTTCAAGATGTTTTGCCTTCTTTGCTTCAATATATGTTGGGTTTGTCTCACAGCCTTCAGCAGACTTGTGCATGCCATCAGGCATATCACCCTGAAACAAAGCAGAGAGATGATAGGTTTTGCATGTGTATAAACAAAGATGATAATTTTTCTGTCAATTCTATCCAATTTCAAATTAAAAAATAAAGAGTAAGTTCAAAATATCAATAGCATAATTTGGCATTGTTCATAATGCGGGGAGCTTCACCACACTACTAGATTACCATGTCAACATAACAAGCATAGATGAAGGGAAAAGAAAATCATTGTATCTATTTTGGATAATGTGCATGGCATGTTGTTCATATCATCAGCCACATCAGTAAGATAAAACAGGAGATGACAAGGTGCAAACGCGGGCTGCTTCACCACACACTAGATTATAGATCCACAAAAACAAGCATACATATAGGGAGTATTAAGTAATGTGCATGGTATGAATAAGGAATTTGGTTTTACAAGTAAAACTTAGAACTTACGGTTCTTACGAACATGCATTTTGGTAGAAACAGCAAACTAAACAGCAGTAAACGATAGGGAGTATGAGCAAATTAAACAGCAGTTGAGGATAAAGGCTTTAGAAGGACTGACTTACATTAACAGTTAACACCGGCTTTATAATGCCCTTCTCTATGTCAAGGGAAGGATAACTCAAGAATTTCAGCACAGAATCTTCTTCGTAAGCATTGCCTGTACTCTACATTTTGTAGAGAGTAATTATAGATATGATAATACTGGAAGGGATAGAGGATAATGAAGATAAGATGCAGATTGATGCTACATAATCAACTACCAATCCCTGGAAATACAAGCGTTACAGGACAAAATGTACTGACAAGAGCAATGGGCTACACTTCTGCACTGGCATTGTCTGTGTATTCTACTTGTTGGTAAGATTAAATATAGATCTGATCTTTTTTAGTAAATGGTGGGCGAGGGAGATAAGATGCAGAATGCTACAAAATGAACCAATCCCTCTTTCCATAATACAAGAGTGTTTTGAACACTGGTGTACTATACAAAACATTCTTATATTATGGGACGGAGGGAGTAGCAGTTAATGTAAGTACAGTGATAGACCATGTTCAGTCCTTACAAGAGGACTGCAGAGCTAAACCTCTTCAAAAGCATTGGGTTGATTCTAAATTTATGTAAGAGTCCATACGGATCTTATAATGTCCACCAAATGGACGATTACGAGGCTAACATGTGCAGTGATGCTACATAATCAAACAGCTATGAAAGTAAGTATTGTCATACAGGGCAAGAGGTACTCACAAGAGCAAAGCAGTGTGCAGTATAGTTGCAAGATTCTATGGTCCCTTGAGAACGAATGTTCTTCTGCTAACAGTTTTCGTACAAGTGAGACATTAAGGCAAATGCAGAAATGTAGTTCAAATTGTGATGTGATATCATAGACAGTACCTTACGCTGCAGCCGAGACCAATGTGTAACAAGATTATTCCAGTCACCGTCGGATAAATGTAGCACCGGAGACTTGACAAAAATTTCGTTCAGAGGCTTGCCATCGAAGTGCGCTTGCCTCAGGTAGGAACGATACTTCATCAACGAGTGCTTGAAAAGCGCAACCAACCCTTGCTCGTCATCACAATCCAGTTTGCTCCTCGCCTATTTAAAAGAATGAAATCTTGTGTCTTCTGTCAGCAGAAACATATGCAGTAATGACCATGAATAACATTAGTACATTACTTACGCGTAAGTTGCGGAGGAAGACTGGAAATTGTTCTGTGTCTGCGGTATAATCTTTCCATGAAGGAAAGATGTGCACAAAGTTCCTGACAACAACATAAGCTTTGTCTTCTAAACTGGGAAGAAATGGAACAGGGGTCCTATTTGCTGCAATTGGGGCTCTCCCTGGTTCGAAAAGGGATTTGGCAACTGGATTTGGTGTACTCTTTGCTGGAATGGGGGTTTTGCGTCGTACAGCTGGTGCTATGTCAACTGCATAATCATACTGTTTGCTGCAGTTGGGGTCTGCTGAGTTGGGGCATCAGAAATGACCAGTGTAGTAGGGCTAGAGTCTGCTAGAGTTGGGGTATTTTGTGGGTCAGGTGATATTGCAACTACACCTAATGGGCTATTTGATTTATCAGGTGTCACTACCTTTTCCAAATACTTTGCTTGTGCTCCTCCACGATCAGCAATCGCCCTCTTCCTTTTGAACGTCTGATACACAAGAACAACATTTGAATGGATAAATATGGTATGATGACAGATGGAATATGTACTGAAAATGGATAGGCAGGGCGTATTCACATACACGATGTGTAAACTAAGCTAATGGCAGTTCAACAAAGTAGAAGCAATGCAAAGCATCAGTTGCAAGATATGTGAGAGCAATGTAACCTTGGAAAGTTAGAGCAAGTACCTTGATGGGTGAATAAGATAGGGCATCTTCCTCTGACTCCTCCACTAGGGAGCTACATTGATTTAGGTCTCCCTCTAGCTCAGAATCACTGTTCGGATCATATTCTGAGCATGAATCTATAGGTGGAGAGCTTTTGCATTGCATTGCATCCAGACTTGATTTCAGTCCCTTAATGCCAAGTTTGACAGCCATGGCATTGTTCTGCTTTATTCTTTTCATGCACGCAAGCTCATAATCATTATGATGTTGTTCAGAATCTGAGATTCATGAAAACATAAAAAGTAGTCAGATTATCTATGGAATGCATTGCGGATTCAACTCGGAGAGTGTCTCCCTATAAACCCCTGCATATGCAAAGTTCACCTCCCCAACCGTGCTGACCAGACCACACACAGAAATACAAACCCCTTATGTCTCTATAACAGGCAGGCACACATTTCAAAACTGAAGTAGGAACATTAGAATCATATGAAATTCGTATTTGAACAAATAAACTAAGCAATTATGAGTGGCGTAATGTTTAGCTTCAAGGGTGGAGTGTTGGTAGTGCGACACAAAGCAAGTAGGCAGATTGTATTCCATGTAAAAGATCGAAACCTATGTAAAAGCTGGAAATGACACTTTCTTTCTATACAATGCAGTGTTCGTTACCCACACATGATGGAAGAGATCACATAGAGAAATACAATTCACTCATGTCTACGGTTCCAGTATTTAGAAACAGGGTGGTCCACCCTAAAAGAATATTGACAACAAATCTGACAAGGCAAGCATAGATGTAGTGAGTCAATCATTTACTTGTGAGCTTACTAGGACAAGTATGCAGAATTGTAACTGCAGTAAGAGACCGTCCAAAATCTGAATGAAGAAGTTTGTCTAGCACTTATTGTTTGCAACTAATCGAAGTGAATAATTGGATATTATATCAAATGAGTAAGAAAGAGAAGTAAAATTGTCAACAAACCTGGCTTGCAGTAGTAATCTGGGTCAATGTCACTACGACCAACAATCCAAAATGACTAGTTTCTGTTCCGAGGGCCGGAATTTTGAAAACCCTATGAACTTTAGAGGTACTAAAGATTACCGAAATACATCTGAACCATTAAGTGTAGGTAGCACTGAGCACACAACAAACCCTAATGACAGTCCTGCCTAATGAGTAATGAATCAATTAGAAAATGGGTGATGAGGAGTGGCTACTGAGTGTTGAGGACGTATCTCAGGATAAATCGGGTTGGCTTGGTGGGTGCTGCACGCCTGAGCCCTGAACGGACTGGGAAGGTAGGCACCGCGGAGCGCCCGGGCAGCGGTGACGCTGTTGGGCGAGCGGCTCCTGGCCTCCTGTTAGTCCGGTGTCTCCTCCTCGAGTCATGCCGTCTGGGGACGGCAAGTCGCCGGCGAGGCAGGCGGCTGGGGGCGAGTAGAGATCGAAAGCGCGCAGCAGAACAGAGGGGAATCGGGGCCTGGGACGACCCAAAATCCCAGGGTGGGCCGTCCCACCGTGGGCACCCTGTAGAGATACACACCCGAGCGGCGAACATGCATTTTCGAAACTAATTTAGGAACATTTAGCTGACCAATTAAACAACTCTGTTTTAATAATATCAGATTTGTATTTGAACAACTAAGCTTGTTTAGCTTGATGGGTGGAGCAGTGTTATTATGACACGAAGCACGTATTTTGATCGTATAGTGATCATAAAAGGGGGAAACTCTAAGCATATTTTTTTAGCAAAAGAGGGTTTCCCCTCCGATTTCTATTAAAGAAACCACCACGAAACCAACATGATCAATTAAACCCTAAGCACGATCAATTAAACCGTATTATGGTTGTGCCATGGCAGATTAGAAGCTGCAAACCGGAGAAATGATATTTAGCATCCATTGTTTGCTTCGAACTAAGAACTAAATTCTAAGAGCTGAAAAGAAAGTAGAGTAACCAAGTTAAGATCTATTTTCTGGTTGAGATCAAAAGGTGAGGAGTATGAAGTTCCACCTCTCTTGCGGCCCCATGTAGGCATCGGGGGTGCGATGGCTGTCGGTGGTGTTGAAGCAGATCTGCGACGGTAGACGGGTGCATCGGGGGATAAGTCCCGTTGCGGTGGAAGATAAGGTCGTGTGAGCGGCCCCGGGAAAGAGGACGACGGCGCTGATGAAGCGAGATGACGCGATGCAAGGCTAATGGTCCGTCGCCATGGATGAGAAACGTCCATCTCTAGCAGTGGATGACGCGGTCTTGGTAGGCGCTCCGGCATGGTGGAGGACGGTGGCGATGTATGTGGTGGATGACGGCGGCGATGGATGGGGTGGCGGACGGAGGCTGGTGTGGGCATGGGGTGTTCTAGCGCGGATGGTGTATGAATGGGAAAATGGAGGGAGAGGTACGGGGAACCATGTTTTTGGGACGCGCCTGTCTGAAATATGGGAAAGTTACGAACTTAGCCCACGTTTAAAATTTGGACGTCTCGTCGGCTGGGGATAGGACGGTAATCTCGCATCTCGCCAATATTTGCCCAGAGCAATTTCGGGCGAGGAGAGGGTGGTTGGCGCCCATGGTTGGCACCCACGGTGTATGAACGGGGCTGACAGGTAGGGCGGTTGTGTAATGTCTGAGTGAAGTTACAAACCTGCCCCTATTCAAAATATTTGCCTACATCGATTTCGGCCGAGTCGAGTTTGTTTTGCCGCCCACCGTGTATGAATGGGGAATGGAGGGAGAAACAGAGGTCTTTCGGACGAGCTTGAATCAAATGAGTTTTGCCGCCCATGTTTGACGCCCACCGTGTCGGAATGGGCTCAGAGGCGGTCGTGTCACGTCTAATTGAAGTTAATAACCTACCCCTATTTAGAGCAGTGGAAATCGGGCCGATGGATTGTCCGTGTAATGGGTAGACAGTAATTTCCATCTCCCAAACACTTGGCTTCGGGCAGCCGACGTGGGAGTGGACATTTTGCTGCTTCTTTCGAATTTTGGGACAATAAGCATCCACGTTTACCCTGGCAACTAAATTTGAATCCATTTTGTATTCCTATATGAATCTTTATAAATCATTCTATGTGTTTTTATATATCTTCAAAAGGACGACAAAGATGTATTCCACTGTCATATATGAATATGGTTTACAAATGCCGATACTCAAATTCAGAAACTAGAATCCAGTTTAAGGTGAATTCGATTATTTGGAACACTTCATGTCCAACTAAAATGTCACACACAGCATAATGTGTACTCCATTTAGATATGTACACAAGCGATGTATCAAGATTCAAATACCGAGTCAATCAACCAAGAATGTACAGAACTAACATACATATAAACAGTTATAGAGTATATGGATCAATAATATCAACTAACATACATAAGCCAGGCCACTGTACTTCTTTTTGGCTACAATAGCATCCTTTTTTAGCCAGCATCTTGGCCCTTTCCAATGCGTGCCACTTATGGTCCATCTATACTACTACTATTGCTGAATGCACATTCAGCCCGATTGGCGTATTTGTAGGTCTGGCACAGCAATCCAAATGAAATGTCTCCGAGTCTTATCAATTGATACAGACTTATGCTCAAATAAAATTACAAACTAAAAAACAAAAAAACAATTATTACATGATCTCTAAAACAAATGGTTTGATTGATTACATGAACAGACAACACAAAGGTTATTCAACTATGGAAAGAACATTTCACCTATGATTTACCAAGTAGGAATTTAATTTCCTTTTTTCCTTCAGGACCTTAACAATCTGGTCAATCTCAGCTTGCTTCGTTTTGAAATCCACCAAATATTTAATGGTTGTCTTGAGTACTGCTTGTGATTGTGCAGTTTGCTTCCTCAACATGTCAACTTCATCTCTAAGTGCAGAAGCAGAATCTCTTTCTACCACTAGTTTAGCCTCTAGAGCATCAGCAGTTGGCAATTCATAATGCACGATTGGGCCGGTGCCACTGCTGTGCGATGATGCAACGTCCATGGGGACCTCGCTCTTTGATCTTGGGCTAACCTGTTTTGCCATTAAAGTTCCGATTGGATTCAGAAAAGTTGAAGTTAGCAAAACATCTCAACTGGGAGTTATAACAGCAAACCAGTTAAACGAACAAGGAATTAAAGAGTTTCAATTGGATGCTGAAAAGTAGTTATTAACATCATTGTAACCCGCTGTTGCATCAGCAAAGCAGTTAAACAAACAAGTAGATATTTAAGTTAAGGCAAACAGGTAATTCTTAACATTAAGTATCAAACACATAGATAGGCGCAGTCTACAATATGATTAACAGGCTGTGCCATTATGTAATCAGTAGCAAACTAAATTAAGCCAAGCAACGTAATTGAACAATTTTTCAATAAGTGGCTAACTAAAATTCCGAGAAGCAGGTAACTGAACTTATGCTAGTTCTTTGTACAGGCACACTGCAACTTCTTTTTTGCTTACAAGGTTGTACGAAGGAGTCCATGGCATCAATTGCTTGGATACGCAGTCCCAATACTTCTTTCTTCCCACACTGCATGGGTAAGTCGAATGGTTAATCTGGTAAGATGGTGCGTCCTTGATATGTTATATGAGGATGTGTAGTCAGACTAGTTGTAGCCAAACACATCACACTGGCTTTTACTGTATATTTCATGTGATTAATTTTGGCATATCGAGATCTAAGCAATCTACAATAGGATGAAAAGACTGGCATCCTTCACATTATCGGCGAACTCAGTTCATAGAAACAAGCAATTCAACCATTCTGTGCGTAAATCAAAAGCGCCACTCGAATATTTTTCACTATCCAATCATACACGCAAAAAGGGGCGACGCCACCATAGGGGCTGGTATGGGCGTCCGCCTCAGGTGGCTGGAAAGTGTGCACCTAGTTTGAGTCGTCCAGGTTGGCCCACGCTAGTTTTGCTCGTCCCGACGCACGAGCAGGCAATGTAAAAAATGAAGAAAAATGTTTCAATTTGGATGGGCCAATAACATAAGTGCAAGGCAGGCCCTATAGCAGGCTCGCGGCCCAAATGAGCGCCTCCCATATCGATCGACAGCAGGAAAAATCCCAATTCATTCGCTCCAGCCTCTAGTCTAGTTCGCTCCTAACCAAGCCGCCGCTAGACAGACCGACACAGCACTTCCTCGCGCCCTCGTTGGAGGGCGGTCGCCGGGCTTCAAGCGAAAGGAAGGACAAGAAGATGAAGATCCAACCCTGGGTGTAGCCTGCGTGGGAGGCAGCGGCGGCAGCACGGGCATGGCATCGAGCTTGCGCAAACGGACAGTCGCAGCTTGCAAGAGTAGCATGCGCAACGAGCAGGTACATCACATCCCTGATTATATCTAATTCAACTCTTCAATTTCCGGCCAATAGTTAAACCTGACGGTGTTGTAAAACTGCTTGTATGTAGGGAATCTATGAGAAAATGAAACCAATTTCTACTTATTTTATAACTCCCCCAATCAATACTGAACTGACTGAATCTGATGTATCTAATCAAGTTTCTGGTGCAAACATACAAGCTCATGTTGTTCTTGATCCTGAAGTGTCTAATGAACAGACTGCTAATGAAGGATTTGATGCAAACATTTTACATGCTCCTGGTGATGAACATATAGTGTCTAATGAGGGATCTAATGCAAGCATTTTGCAAGCTCATTGAAGGATTTAGTGTCTAATGATGATCTACTATGTTGAGAGAGACAGAGATCTGCAGGCATTGATGACAAGCTAATTGTAGTGCATTTTCATAGCTTGAGGAAACGTCGAGGCCATCTACCAGAAAGTCCCCGTATCATGACAACATAGCATAAATACTTTTCTAATCTGTTTTTTGAAACTATTGCCATACTTGTGCAGGATAGATATATTGATATGCAGTTTGCGCACTGGTTATACGTGCAATTACACTTCGATATTTTCAGCCAGGGAACGAATAATTCAAGAAGGTATAGACCATGTTTGTAGTCCTTGTACACCATGTTGCATTTTGTGTTTTTTGGTGCTTATAATCTGAACTACTTTGGATCATTAGCTGGTTTTCAAAGTGCATGTAGCTTCACATTTCTCAAGTTATGTTGATTTTCGGAGTGCAAGTGCCTTCGTATTTTTTAAGTTAAATGTTCGCCCCTGGTAACTTGAATTCGTGGATCGGCCACTGCACACAAATCATACATGAATGCCAGTACGAATTAAATGAAATGCAGGGACTTACGCTAGCTCGTTGTACAGGCTCACTGCAACTCTCCTTGCGATTGGGATGTTCCATGTACAAGTCCATGTTACCACTTGCTTGGATGTGCAGGCCTTGTGCTCCTTGCATCCCCCTCTGCATTTTTGACACGGCGAATGGTTGATCAAATAAGAGGAATCGACCTTGATGTTGTACCGGAGGACAGATACTTACAAGGTTATACGGGTGTCCAGGATGTGTACCAGATCCCGTAGCGCCGTCATGCTTCGCTAAAAAATGGATTTGCTTGTTTCAGATGATATCTCCAGAAGAAATAAGAGTTAAAGTCAGAGTTGCATAGGCGTGTAAGCTAAGAGAGCAGTGAAAGGATATCCAAACATCGTCGGAACAGTGCACAAGGGAGTGATGTGTGGATACCTAGTTCGGGCCGGCGTTTGGGCATGCTCGCCTAGCTAGAGTGCGGGTCACTTCAAAGCCGTTGAGGGTGATGCGCTGGCATTGGCAGACCGCGCACGGATGCAGATCTTGAGTGGCAGCGGAGCGCTACGATGCGGTGGACGAGACCGTTGGTGAAGCCCCAACAGCCTCGGGGGCGGAGGTGCGACGATGTGCTCGGTGAAGTAGCCCCGGTGAGCTGGGAGACGGCGTCGGTGAAGCGCACGTGATGCGGTGGAACTCGGTGTCTGTGAGGCACGTCGGTTGCGGCGGCCGACGTTGTCGGTGGACCACCCGGTGCGGTGGACGAGGGCGTAGATGAGGTAGCTTTGGTGCGGTGGTGAAGCGCGACCGTCGTCTTCGTCGTCGTCGTCCGGCACAGAGGTGGGGAATGGTGGAGAAAGAGACGAGATGAGGGGCGATTCGAGGGTTGGCGGCGAATTAGGGATTTGAGCAATCTGGGCGTGGAAGGGGACGGTGGAGAAGAGAGATTTTGCAGGGCTGGAATTGGGGCCGCCAGATATTTCAATCCGAAACGTGGAAGCGCGAACTTATATTGTCGTCGTCCTT
>NC_057799.1:364633845-364634557 GCF_018294505.1 Triticum aestivum
TTAAGGCACCAAAGCAGCGTCCACCCCGACACGACCCTGGTCTGCCTGGTGCGCCTACATTTGGGAATGCAAATGAATCTTCTTTCATTTGCAAACGAATCTGTATGTATTACCATGCCCGTGTTTTCCTTGCAATAATTAGTCATTCGAAACGAGATACTCGATCCGTTCACATTTGTAAGTCGTTTCAGACAACTTAAAATGAACTGTTTTGCACATTGTGTGAAATGTCTTCAAGGTCTTATAAAGGTGAACAGAGGGAGTACTATAAATTAATTAATGAGGAGTTATTTGAAAAAAAATCGAAACGGTACCCATGCTAACGTGGATTAGAGTGTGTGTCACATAATTAGTTATTTGAATTAGAGTGTGTGTCACGTAGTTAGTTATTTGAATTAGAGTGTGTGTCACGTAGCGATCTCCAATTCTAACGTGGATTTCGCATTTCACTGTATCCACGCTACTTTTTTAATACAAATTCATATCTATATGATGAACACCGTGGTAGTGAGAAAAGTTTTGGATGGATTCAAACATATGACCTACAAAATAGCACAACAAACTGAGTCAATGTCAACTTTTCGAAACTTAGTATGGCACGAATTCGAAATAATTACTCGTATGCCTGGTCCTCGGTTCAAATCTTACAATGTACACCGAATTGAAACATCGATATTAAGTCTCGTACTATGTACATTCAAATGTTGTTTTT